>NC_041332.1:31539351-31689351 GCF_004354835.1 Perca flavescens | reverse complement strand
CATACAGGCAAACAGGAAAACGTTGACATTTTTACATATATTTCTAAATATGAAGCTACATGTCAGCATGTGGTTAGCTAAGTGTAGCATAAAGACTGGAAACCGGTGAAAACAGCTAACCTCTGTGCACAGTTCAAAAATACCTGTAAAGCACATAAACGTTATATATTGTTTATTTACTTGCAAAAACTGAGGTGTGAAAACGACACATGGTTTTACAGGGGGTTAGAATCCTTCATCCAGTAACTTTAGAGGTGCTTTTTGGAGAGAGCAAGGGTAGCTGTTTCCCTTTGTTTGCAGTATTTATGCTAAGCTAAAATAAACCAATCAAAGCTAAGTTACGCTAAGATAATCGCCTGCGGGGTAAGATTTACCTAGAATACAAAAATGAGGGTGGTTTCAATGTTGTCAGCTAAGAAAACATGTTTCCCAAAAAATGTCTTTAGCCAGATGTTAAAAGAAAACATAAAATGAAATAAGATGAAATAAAATACAGTTGATTTACGCATTCAAACATTAAAGACAAAATACTGTTGATCCAATCAAACAGCTTAAGGCGTGTAAAAGACGGTAGACAGGTTTAGCAGAGAACAGGTAAGGTAACACACACACACACACAGCTGTTCAGGTTACAGTTAGTGATGACTAGGCACATGTGGTTGTGAATCTGAGAAGCTTGACAGTGGCTTTATATTGTGTGTGTGTGTGTGTGTTTACCAGTTTAGTCTACAGTTACATTGTGTGTGGACACTGGAGCATGGGAAGGTATGAAGGGAGTGGTGAAATGAAGGGCTGATATGGGTATGTGTGTGTGTGTGTGTGTGTGTGTTTTTTACCATTTTACCATTCTACAGTTACATTGTGTGTTTACCAGTGTAGTCGACAGGCTGCTTGCGGTCTCCGTTTACAAACAGTTTCAGAGTTGGGAAGCCTCCGATGTCAAACTCTTCGGCCAGCTCCGTCTCTACTGTGGCGTCCACTTTGGCCAAACGCACCGCTGCTGCTTCTTCCTCCTTCAGCTTCCCAGCAGCCTCTGCGTAAAGAGGCTCAAGCTGTTGGCAGTGGCCACACCAGGGAGCATCTACACACACACACACACACACACACAGATAGTTAATCTCTTTATACAGCATGGGACTGCGTTTAAATGTTTCCGTGTAGAAGAAATACTGGAAGTAAATAACCAAAGCAGCAGACATCCAGCTACTCAACGGGCCTCTGTTCTGTCCAGTTCTTGCTATCACATGCAAAGATACACATGGAAATAAGCTGCTGATAGCAGTTTGGCTCAGGCTTTTTCCCCTTTTCTCTTTTCCTTGTCTGGACCCCTCCACTGGCAGTGCTGAGCTCATCTGTGGGAGAGTTGAACCAAGAGAGCATCTGGACAGGAGAGGCCACGTGTTTGCACATTTGTATGATAACGCCTCGGAGCTCATGAGCGCTAGAAAAGACAAAAAGACACGTATCCTGTGATGAATACTCTAAACTCAAGGTCCACCAAGTTAAGTTGTCCCACGGCCTTCTTCAGCTACATTTTAGTATGCGTATCCAAGGTCAAGAATGAACCTCCATATCCATTCTACTCTGCATGTCTTCTTTAGGAACGTACCATTCTTCGACACCTTTTAACACAAAACTGGTCAATAACAATCCATTCTAAAAAAGCAACACAAATATAACATGGTCTCAGAAAAGAAAAATAGATTTGATGAAATTCTTTGCACCTATATGGCACAAGAGTTTATTCATCATTAACAGGGTGCACTCTACATTTGATATAAATCATAACTACTTACAGAATTCCACCAGTAGATACTGATTCTCGCTGAGTGCTCTGGCAAAGTTGTTGATGTGGAGAACCATCACATCTTTCTCCTCCTCTATCTCTGTTGTTTTCTCTTTCTTTGGTGGCTCTTTGGTGTCCTCCTCCTCTCCTGAATTCTCTTCTGTCGTCTCCTCCGATGCGTCTTCTTGTGATTCTGTCTGTTTGGCGTCTGTGTCGTCAGCCCGGATGCAGGAGGCCCACAGCAGCAGGCCCAGCAGAGTTACGGACAAAAGTGTGTGCATCCTCATGTTTGCGTTTCTGCTCTGGTACCTCTGCTCATGTATGGAAACCCACAGTACATGGGTCACTAAAAGTTTGTACCTTTATGTGTCTAAGATGGAGAGTGTGTGTCAAAATTTTACTGGCCTTCCCTGTCATCCAATCAGACGGTGCACCTTCACGGGACTCTAAACCAATCAAATACTGCCCTGTAGATTCAGAATGGAGCAAACTGGATGATTGACTTTCAACGCTACACCAACTCTTTCCCTCCTCCCTCTTTTATTGATTCTTCTCTGACAATTTTTTTTATTGTGTCTTTAGCTTTTAGAACTCGTCACGCATCAGATGGTAGCATGTACATGTGTTTACTTCTATTCACTCCTCTCTCTCTAGGCCTTATCAGAACCTCATTTACCTAAAAACGGCAAGGGAGCACAGTAATTATGTGGATTTTTATCTTCCCTCGACTCTTTTATCTCACTATTTCCCTTTATTTAACCTAAAGCAAACACTTTCACCTCTCCCTCCTCTCTAACGTTAACAGAAAAGACAGGCCTCGAAAAATCCAGACCTGAGGGCTATTTGGAGTCAAGTACTGCCAGTAACATGTCAGCAGTTTCCTGCCACGTGTTAGCCTAATAGCTGGTTTGATTTGCATTGAGAGATGATTTTATGGAAAGTAACCCATGCCAATCTCTAGGTATGGTGAATGGTATGTGATGATGTGGGGCTATTTTTATTCCAAAAGCCAAGGGAACTTTATCAGGATGCATAGTATCCTGGATCCATGAAATAACTGGCCTTTAAAAGTAAAAATCTGCCTGCCTCTATGGGAAATTAACATAGGGGTGTACTGAATTATGCCCCCTGTATTTTAAAGGAGAACATTTATTTATTTCCGATACATTATTTATTCACAAAGAAAATTGGTGTTCTCAAAGGTTGGATTTTTCCTCTTTTTTTCAATTAAGGCATTAAGATCAATTTCCAAAAGATTATTTTTTTATTCCTCTTTTTAGTCAACTTTAGCATGGGTTCCTATACTCATGAGCAGCACTGTAAAACAGCAATTTAGTATTGCACTTCCATAGAGTTGGGAGACCTATGCGAGACAGAGTAACTAAGAGGCCGAAAAGCAGTATTTTACTGCCATCTGGTTGAACGTTTTAGGCCCTTTTCACCTCTGACCACACAGCACCTCTAACCACATCCAAAAGTGATGTCACCGTGTCCTGAAGTACACCTGTACATCATTGCAGCAAGGTGAGGAGGTAAAGCACTGGAGGTCTAGGAATAAGGCAAGAACAACATAAATGGATTTTCAATTTCTGAGACAGTTTGATTTTGCATCAAAACAACGCTCTCTGCATGGCTGGATACCACTAGAGGTTAAAAAGAAAATGTTTGTTTGACCCTTTAGTACAAACACAATATAAATGATAAGCTGCCAAAGGAAAACTGTGCACAACACGTATTGATTTGTTTCTGGGTTTTTTTTTCTTCCTTTTTATTAAACTTTATACAAGTAGGCTATCTATCAAGGTTGAAAAATACATGAAAAAAGCTGTGAGTCCCAGCAGGCTGTGGTGTTTAATGCTGCATGTGTGTGTTCTCTGTCAGTGTGTGTGTGAGCTCCGGGTTTGGATCCCAGTTTGCCAGCAAGTCACTGAAGTCCGGCTGAGTGCTGTCGAGGGCGTGTGTGTTGTGATGTGGGAGCGGGTTGTAGTGCGTGTGTGTGTTAGCATCTGTGTGTGTGCTGTCCTGCGAAGGTGTGTCGCTGTTGGTGTGTGTGACGTCAGGTGTGTTGCTGAAACCGACCAGAGAGCAGCAGGGGACTGGCTCAGTCCAGAAACTGAGCGGGAGATGCCGCTTGATCATTGGTCGGCTGCGGCCCTGACTCGGGACCCCGTGGTTGAACAGTTCAGCCAGGGGCCCCAAACTGTTGTTGCCCTTAGCAACCCCGACTCCTTGATCATCAGCACAAGTCACCAGGCTGTTCTCTTGCTCGTCTGGACTTCCCGCTCTCGCGATCTTCAGCAGGTCGTCATAGTAACGCAGACGCCCGCTGGTTGTGACGGAGACCGAGTCGCTGTAGATGTCGCAAGCTTCTTGATCGCCAGAGCAGCGACCGAAATACCGCTGGATGTCACAGCTGATGAGATCTGCAAACCGGAGCAGCTGCTTGGTCACATCCAAAGCAAAGTGGGCGGGATTTAAAAAACCTTCCTCCAAACATTCCTCCTCTTCCTCCTGAGCTTCAGACTCTTCATCCTCCTCCTCCTCCTCCTCCTCCTCTTCCTCTACCTCTCTTTCTTCCTCATCTCCTCTCACCTCTGGCTTTTCCTCCAGCATCTCCACATCTTGGTCTTCCTTGCATGGCGAGTATTGGAAAATCAGGGGGAAGTAGGCTGGAGTCGGGGCCTGGACGAGGAAGTTTCTCATGATGCCTGCCGCCATGTTGGCTTATTAACGCTGGAGAGACAGTTACAAAAGAGAAAAAAGTAAGAATCAAACAGGAAAGCAGTTTGTTGACAGGATACTTATTTTTTTTTACAATTGGTTGAAAAGGATAAAGTTGTATTACCTTAGCCGCCAGGTTCAGGTGAATCTGTGTTGAAGTCCGAGAAAAGGCCTGTCCTGGGTCATTGATGGATCCACTTTTCTGTATGTGTGTGTGCATATGTAATGACCGCCAGGATGGTCACTGTATATATACCTCAGCACACGGCTGCAGACGTGTGTGTCTGCCGTCGGATGAGGCAGCTTCCAGAGCAAATATTTGCATGCCGGATGGCCAAACACATTTTGTTTACTTTATCACTGGGCAACCGGGTAGGGGGTCCAAGGCTAATGGATCCTCTGCTAGGGGATGATGGAGAGTAGTTACACACACACACACACACACACACACTGCTTTTTCCATCCCTGTTATCAGGCTAGTTAAAGGATAAAAGAGCATGAAATCAAATCATATGCTGTTTTGACTTCTAAAGGGGAACACTCTGAACAGACATCAGCAGACAGAGATACAGTGCAACCTGGTTGGACACGGCTCTCCTCAAAACATGACACACCATAATGTTCTTTAAGTGGAACTCAAAACTCCAACATAATATATATAAGTGACTGGTCTGAACTTAGTCACTTATATATATTATGTTGGATATGTTATAATGTTTTTAATACTATTATGTTTTTAAAATTTTTATTATTGACTGGTGCTGAGGGAGTGCTAAGGCACATTGTATTTCATTGCGGTGGTACTAATATGCATATGACAATAAACTTGAACTTGAACTTGAAGTACACAAAGTAAACTCACAAGAGTCAACCACGTCAACCTCCCAAACGTCAAATCCTCCTCTTCAAAAAGATGATTGTGTGCTTAGACACACCATCAGTTTTACCTATGGCTATTGACTGACTTGCAGAATAAAATCAAATACAGAATCAAAAACTAAAGAGCCTTGTGGGCGACAGACACAAAGTGCCCTCGAACAACAACCTGCTTCCGACGAGCAGATTAGCACTTTGCGCGGCAGAGCTGCAAGAGACATTTTGCTTAAAATGATATGTCCGATTTTTTGAAGTGGGGTTTTATGAGGTACTTATCCACAGTCAGTGTATTAACTACAGTAGATGGTGGTTTGCACTGGTTAAGAACCAGGCAGAATGACTGAGCTTAGCAATGTACTGCTGTGGTAGGGGGCAGCAGCAAAATTATTTATAGCCACCTTAAAGCCAAAAAGGCCCACATAAATTAAAAATCAATATTAGCTGAAGTACAGTATATTTAGAATATTTCACAACTTTACCTTGCCGTCAGACATCTCTTTCCGACGGGGAACTGAAGATGCTATGCTCTCTTTAAAGGCACCGGACTCCTTTGACAAAAACTGTAATTTTACCCCGTAGAACATTGGCGTTGCTGGTATACCGCTGCCTCGATTGGTTAGTTAGTTAGTGTTATTGTGTGACTTTGGTGATTTAAAGGGTTAGTTTGATTCACGAAAATCACACAAGAACACAAATTGTAAACAAATTTCCATAAAATAACCAAAAACAAAAATGTGGCCGTATCTCAATGCAGACAGTATAGTGCCCCTTATCCCAAAAGCTAATGAGTTCAGAGTAAAAAAGTTCATAAAAACAGTTATTTTTATTTAAAAAAAGACTCAGTCATTTCCTAAAACAGCTGGGAACTGTTAGCCTAGAAATCTAGACGCACCCTAGCGGCAGCAAATGTAATTTGCAGCCAGGGTCAGTCTAGCAACTCTCCGTTGGCTTGCGAGCTGGAAAAACAAAATTCTGGTCAGGCCAATCACATCGTGTATAGAGTCGGTGGGCGGGCTTAACATTAGGATGGCAGAGTTGTGACGGTTCCGCATGAATTCCCTGCTACTTGCAAACAAAGAAGATGGCTGCTGCTGCTGGCGAACAGCAGTCTTTCGAATCGGCTTTAGACTCAGGAAGACTTGGAGTTAAGCTTTTCTTTGAGAAAAGAACAAAGAACGGCACTGAAGTCATTCTTAAAAAAGGAAGATGTGTTTGGAGTTTTGCCGACTGGATACGGCAAAAGTTTAATCTATCAACTAGCGTTGCTCTGGTTGGCTATGAGTGCAGAGGGAATTTGAAAGACAACTGTTTATCCCGCCCCTCGGATTGAGCCCTGCCAATGGGGAGTTCCCAGACCCAACATCTTGATGTGGGTCTGGCTCGTCAGGTTAGGGAACTGTAGCTTTTAGCAAATAATACTCAAAACAGGGCTCTATTGTGTTTGTTGGAGACTACTTTCAACTGTGGATTAATACACATTCGGTGCTCCGCTGAGTATTTACAGCAGCAGGACTGTGTAAATGGGATTGATTCAAAATAAACTACAGTGTCAGTTTATCTTAATGAAGGAACATGTCATTTCAAATGACCATCAAATTTCTCTACAAATTTCACTGAAGCTCTATGAAAATCTGCACTAAAAATTTGTCAATTTTAATTTAATTTTTTTTCTTTCTTTGGAATCACTGAGATCTTTATTGCCATTAACATAACGTGCAGTGGATTCGAACAATGTTAGGCAGCACAATATCTGTAATTGCCATGTTGCCTTTGAAAGATAAAGTCATGCTGGTTTACTTTACTGTAGATAACACAGAATAAAGTAAACTTATAGTGTGTTACTGTATGGATAACATTTGAGTGCATGTATGTAACGTGTCAATCATAAAAGCAATGATTTGATGATTTTAAGTCTCACTGACTAAGTCCTGATTTTACCGACCTTCACATCTGTAACTCCGTAAATATGTGCATGTGCTTCTGTTTATATGTGCATGTTAGCATTAATATGTGTGTGTGTGTGTGTTATCAGGACACCCTGACTCCCCTGGCCTGCCTGTCATCAGTATCCAGGCTTCTGTGTTGATTTTAGGACTAAAGATCAATAGCGGCAATATGTCAGCTCTCAAGAGCCTGACAATGAATTACACACGCTTTTAGGCACACAAGCACATGAACACACACACACACACACACACACACACACACACACACACACACACAGATGTTAAAGATTAGGAGGCTGTTCTATGTGTAAGAAATTAACACATTTTCAAAAGATGTAAGAACAGTAGTGTTTAAATTTGTTCTAGATGGGATTAATGATAATCCGTTCCTTTGACATATAGGGTAATGCACACTTGCAGAATAAATTCATTTAACCAGAAAAATGTAATGCTATAATTTGTTCTATTAAACTAATTTGTCATGTTAACTCTTTTGTTAACTCCTTTTGCACGCATTTTATGTCATCAAAACTTAAACTCAACTTGTTGCCTTACAATGCATACTTTCACACTACCTGTATTTTGTTCAAGAAATTACAGACATTATTTCTTAAAAATACACAATAAACTGGCCCTATTTACAGCACATTCAAGACTTGTGCAGGTGTAAAGCATCCCAGTGAATCAGAAGCATGGGGTACATCTTGTAATGTTAAACAAATATGCCCTGTGATAGACTACTGACATGTCCTGCACTTTGTACACCCAACATACACCTCAATACGTCTCTATGATATGGGGGACATAAACGTAACGCTTACTACACTAGAAAAAAAAACTTTGCCAAGGAGCATAATCCAGACAGCATTTACATTTCATCACAAAAGAATGAATGGATACAACAAAAATTGAGGAGGCACAATGTATGACCAAAGATTTTTTATTGAAACAATCCATTTTTATGCTTTTCCACATGTAAATTGACACAGAAAGGCTCTCAAAAGTTGCAGATAAAAAAATAAATAAAAATACTGCAAAGTAAAACCCTAAATTAAAAGTCCACATTGTCAAACTGTAAACGGTTTCCATCATCAGTATCAGGTGTTTTAATAGCCGTTCTCAGGCTTTGCCAGAACCTGGGAATCAGGCCCTCATCATCGGGCCACTCCAGGTACGTCCTGGAGTTCATGACTCTCCGCAGATTGCAGAACTTCTTGGGGATGGTCTCTTTTTCAATGGGCTCCAACAGAATCAGCACAACCGTGTCATCGTTTTGGTCAAACAACCTAAAATGGGTGTAATCCAGCTCGTACTTGCACCATTCACTCATGACAAAATGCTGAGAAAGGACAAACAGAGTTCTGTGACTCTTCTCGATGGCGTCTATGATGTTGTCCAAGATCCAGCCTCCGGGAACAAAGTCTCTCTTGTGGAGGCAGAGCCGAAGAGGAGGCTCGGCCTGCTCGAGCTCCGGGACCAGATGTGCTTCCACCCAACCAGAGTCCATTTCACTGTAGGACACAAAGGCGTCATACTCGAGCTCTCCCTTTTTTAACTTTGGCTTCCTCTTGGCTCTCAGCCAGGCCCAGGTCATCTTCATGTACCACACAACACTGAATTTGTGACACAAACCTGCAATGAGCAAAAACACCAGCAGGATGCCTGAGCAGAGTACAGAAAAAGCTAAAGCTGTGTGGCATTTAAACACTGACAACGTCACGTCTGCCGCACTCTCTCCTCTCACGGCGTCCGGGGAGTCGCAGATGTACGACTTGAACTCATCTCCAAAGGTGATTCGATGATTCGTCCAGTCACTCGTCATCAATGCTACAAAGCCACATGAACAGACATACGTGTCAGAACCAGCCTCCAGACTCGTCAGATTACTATAGCCATTTAGATTATTGCTGCTGAATGTCTGTAAGTTATTGTTTTGAATGGAGAGAAACACGAGACAAGGGTATAAACCCCCATCTGGCAAACTATTGATTTTGTTGCCAGAGATGTATAACTCTGTGAGAAAAGGTAGTTCGATGTTGAACACGGTCAAGTCATTGTCTGACAAATCGAGGATGTGTAAACTCATTGGCAAACAAGTGGTCACTTTTGCTAAACGTGTTGATGAAAGGTTTAAGAATTGGAGACTTGGTGGCCAGTAACACGTCTCAGGCATACTACGAAACACATTTCCACTCATGTCAATGTTTTTAAGCTTATCTAGTATGGTGAAGAGCTGGCTGTTGATCGAGTGCAGGTAATTCCTGCTGATGTTGAAGGTTTGCAGACTCCAAAGAACACCTTTGCCATCGCACATCATTTGGCTAAGAGCCAGATCACTAAACAAGTTGTCGCTGACGTCCATATACTCCAGCTTTGAGAAATCGACAGAGGATTCACAAGGAATGAGGAACACCTTGCAGTTTAGCACGGACACCCTTCGCACTACGTTCAGCAGAGGTTGCAGGAAAAAGAGGGCTGGGAAGTTATAGAACCGAGGGACATCGACGTTTTTTAAGACAATAGCCTCCAAACGGTCCATGTGTGGGGGATATGCAATGCCATCCACAGAATTTAAGATTAATTGAGTATCTTCCATTGCCAACATAGTTAAATTCGAGTCTGACAGCAAATTTAGAAATGCCAAACAAGCTAGAACGGTCATGTTAACATTTTTAAAGATAACCCTTGTAGTTCCGCGATCTCGGGTCACTTTAAATGGGAGCATTTGATACTCTGCGGAGAACCATGTGTCAACGAATGTCAGTGTTGTGTTTGGGTGTGCAACATCAGACAGTATAGCTCCTACTAGCGCTTGATTTATCAGAAACGGACCATTCAGACCAAGTGTTACATATTTAATGGTCTCAATTTGTTGCAAACTTCCTTCTGCGTAGACTTGCAGATTTCTTCCATCCAAAACAACCTTTTCAAGACGACTGAGGCCAGAAAAGTCACTTTTTCTGATAGAGTGAAGGTCAGGTCCTCCAAAATGCAGGGTCTTTAATCTCTTCAGTGGCTTGAAAAGATTGCCTTGACCCAACATTTTATATTTGTTCCCCAAAAGATTCAGGTGCTGAAGAGAAAAAAGGTTCTCAAACCATCCAGCAGACAGCGTATCCAGTCTGTTTAAGGACAAGTCCAATTTCTCCAAATTAGTCAGCGAGACAAATGCTTGCTCCTGGATCTTTTGGATTCTGTTGTTATTCATGATCAACGTCTGTAAACTGGCAAATGCAACAAAGTCATTATTCATTATTGTTTGCAGTCTGTTGAATGAGAGATCAAGTTCAGTGATGAGCTTTGAAGGTGCTGTAGGGACCATATTCAGGTTTTGCCTGGAGCAGTTACAGACCGTTTGTTCACAGAGGTTACACTGTGGTCTGGAGAGTGACAAGCTTTGATGCATTAGCAGATCGACAAATGTGAGAAATGTCAGGATTCTCATCTTGACTCCCTATAAAACAAAAAAAGGAAAGCAACCATCAGGCCTTTTCTTACCAAACAATCAAAGAATAAAAAATACAATCTTTGGCTGTGGCTAATACTGCACAACACACACGTAAACACTGTCGTATTTATCAAACTGCCCCTACATCATCGGAAATAAATATTAAATAAATATGACGTCCTTCCTAAAAACATTTTGGAAATTATAATGGAGAAAATACATTGTTTTAATAAAATATAGGTCTTTTTGACAATATATATTTTATTCTACTTGTTGCTTAAAGGGGTGATAGAATGCAAAACTGATTTTACCCTGTCATAATTGAATAACGACAGTTCGGTGGGTAAATAGGACATAGAAGCTCAAAATCCCATT
Source organism: Perca flavescens (assembly GCF_004354835.1). Lineage (NCBI taxonomy): Eukaryota > Metazoa > Chordata > Actinopteri > Perciformes > Percidae > Perca > Perca flavescens. The sequence continues at coordinate 31,678,199 of NC_041332.1, read as the reverse complement.
GACACCCCTTTACTATGAAAATCTCATATTTTGAAACTGCCGCTGAAAACGGGCGAATCTCAACAAAGCTGGAAGTTGACGTCAACCTCCCAAGACCTGTAACTTTGTCACGCCCATGGGTGTATTAAAAGAACAGTCTCACCCCAACATTTACATAGGCTACACAACTGACCTGAGATCAGGTAGTCTTCTGAATCTAGGTCACGCCGATTTCTGCTATTCCATTACAAAATTCACTTCTGAAACCTTTTTATGCGAGAAATCAACTATATAAAGCTCAAATGTGGGCCGCTTTAATATGGGCTAATTGCAAATTTTGTCAGACTGTGTGTCGGAGTTCAGCGCCGGTGCTGCCTGGGTTGTTGCCTCGCCGCCTGGCCTGCCTTCCTTCACAGACCCCGGTCTGCTGTGAGCTTGATTGAGCTACGTTAGGCTGGCAGCCCACAGCACTCCATACCCGTGCAAAGTCACCGTTTTTGGGCTAATGGACTACCAAACGCAGCTGCTCTGACAGAGCTCCAGGGCCTGCAACTCCACTCTTCCTGCTAGCCAATTGCCCGGTGTATGTGAGTGAGAGCGCGGTCAGCGAGCTTGTTACGCCAGCAAATTTGCAATTGGCCATCAATTTTCGTAAAATGGCCCATATTTGAGCTTTATATAGTTGATTTCTCGCTTAAAAAAGTGAATCAGAAGTGAATTTAATAACGAAATAGCCCGACAATGTATAACTTTGCAGTGTCTGAAATATGAGACCTGCTGTCGAGTCTCCCATGTGTTTGCTCAAACCAATCAGCGTGCAGCTCATTCTGAATATTCATGAGCATACCATATTTGGAAGAAAAGCTCTTGTTCCAAATAGAGCCATATTCACAGGGTAGTTAAGGGCCCAATAAAATAGCATTCGGGCAATTTTCAGCCCAACCAATGTTACATACCCCATTAGGAGACCTTAAGGAACAGGAAAGGAAAATACCCTATATAATCATTCTATCACCCCTTTAAATAACACAAGTGCCTATAGCTCTTTAGCTAAGCCTCCCAGTTGCAGTCCTACCGACAGTTTAATACTGCAACGTTAAATAAAATGGCAAACGTCCGGTTACTAGAAAATAATAGACACCTGCCAGCCAATCAAAATTGGGAATTCTTTGTATAAAATCAATTAATAAATTGATAAATAAAAACAAAACAATTATAAATTTAAATTTACATAGCACTTAATGCTATTTAATAGTTCTACTGTATTTCGTTGTTTCTGTATTTAAATGATATATCAGTTTTTGAATTAAATTGCAAAAATGGTTAAAAGGTTTTTCCATTAACAAAATGTTTAATTTTGAAAAAACATTAAATGAATCAATTTGTAATAGCTTTTAAAAAATTTGAGATTTATTATCTATAATCAAATAGCGAAAACATCTATAATTACTGCAACAGCACACTCCATAAAACATGGTAGCAGACAAAGAAGATAAAGTAAAAATACCTTGATGAGTCCCGATGTCTCACTTGAAGTTGAAATCTCTTCTCCCTCTTTGGCACAGTCAAAGCATGACAAAGATACTGTATATTCACTGATTCAAATGTTTCCTATATCACTTCTCTAGTTTGCAAAATATTTCCCCATGGGTTATAAATTCTGCCACATTAGGAAGTAGAGTGACAGAAAATAGGTTTCAAAAGCAGAGCTTGGGTTTTAGATATTCTCACAGTACGTTTTTTTTGGAGTTTCACAGTTGAGAAACCAAAGTGTGGAGAGCTGCCAGAACCAAAAAAAGGTTGCCAAACGACTAAAGGGCACTCCTTTTATTTCAACAAAATATTTAAATAAAAACGCTTGGTGAAAACATTCATGCGAGTGCGTCAGGTATTGTGGCTGAAAGACAAAACGAACTAGCCTCAGTTATCAAGCTAGATGTATCAGTTAAGACTCTTTACTGCCTGCAGGTGTGCATGTGAATTAGTCTTTATGTTTGACCCTGCACGGGGAAAGTGGTTATAGTCAACTGATGGATGGATGTGTACAGTATTGAAATACTATGGCTGAAACTATCATTTTTCCCCGAGCAAAGTCCAGAACAAGATGCAGTATTTTAACAATTACTATCCTTGCCTTGCCCATAGAAAAAGGTAACTGGAGAACAAATAGCCAGTTAGCATAGGATTAGTCTCACTTTGCCAGACCATCCACACGCTGCAGAGCAGAGGAGGGTCTGGCTAGTCCACACAGCATTCCGGGATGGGAGAGAAACGTGCTCTGGTTTATTGGCATTTCTTTAAACCAATCACAATCGTCATGGGCGGCACCAAGCTCCACACGGAGCAGCTGCAAAATAGTCGGGCGAGAGAAAACTCAGATTGGACAGATAGTCTAGCTAGCTGTCTTGATTTACCCTGTAGAGATCTGAGGAGCAGTTAAGTCAGATAATCCTCAGAAATCCACCAGTTTCCGGCAAAATTTCCTACGGCACCGGAGCAATCCCTGAAGTGGAACGTCAAGGATATAGACTAGCATAGGACCAACTCAAATTTGACATTTAAGGGAAATTCCACAATGATCCATTTCACACATCAAGATCAGTTTGATAAAATGTGGGTAATGTAGTTTAAAAGACAGGGCCTCTCACCAAACAAAGAGAGACATTTCTGAGATGCATAATGGTGAAATGTTGGTTCGAATGTTTGCTTTTGTTGTTTTGATTTTCTTCTTTCCCAATTTAGTTTTGTGAATATTTACATACGTAAACACAGAACCAGTGGTGGACTCAGGCTTTCTGATGGCAGGGGGAAAGAATAAAAAGGGCACCAGTAAGCAGAAAGCATGTAGGGCAGCCTATATGGCACTGCATCACGTTTTCTCCACTGAACGGGCACCTGAGAGGGTACAAGCTTTGAGCCTGTGTTCTGTGGAAAATAAAGCAGAGAATGAAACCGAAATGATGACACATGAATGCACTTGTGGGCTCTGACAAGTGATTGAAATAGAGAGAGCAGCCAAGAAATAAAGAGACAGGTAGGTAGATAATTACCACCTTATGTAATTAAAGAATGACTGATTTGTTGTTAAGTACAAAACCTTTTTTTTTTATTTTCTATGATCAAAACTGCAAAACATCTAGAAAAATATACAACAAATGCTTAACCTTTCACAACATTTAACATTTGAAAATGGGAACATAAAAGAGAAGGAATATTCACATTTTCCCCATTAATGATAAAAGAACATTCATTTTTATTTCCTTTCTTTTACATATCAATGTTTTATATGTTTGCAATTATTGTTAAGGTTCTTCTGCTTTGTTTTTTTTAATCTATTTTAAACATCTCCACAGTAGCCAGAGTCGTTGGAGAGTTGTGAGTTGGAGCTGCGGTTAGAGGAAGAGTTCCATATGTCCAGGTTCATGTGTGGGCCGAAGGGGTTGAAGCTGGAGTACTGGATGGGAGCGCACCTCCCTTCTGGCTCTCGGGTAAAGGGAGAATGAGGCGGGGTGACGGGGGACACGGGAGACATCGGGGCTGACCGCTCAGGTTGAAAGTGGCTCTGGTAGTGCTCGCTCTGGGGCGTCCAGATGGATCCAAACAGACTGGACATGGGAGAGAGGCTGCGGGTACCCGAGAAGTATGGCTGTGAAGGGTGGAGAGAGGGAGAGGGGTGATATAAGCCTTTACTCAGATATTGTAGCCGCTTTGTGTGCTGTCCAAAGTTGATTCCGAGTATTATACTTCCATGACATTTTCTAACCTTACCTGTCACTGTGCTCAGCTACCTACAGCCACTTGGCAGTCTGTTCCCTGCAGCGATGACCTGGCTGTCGTTTCTCTGCATTTTTAATCTCGTCTCTCCTTTTTCAGCCAAAATAAAATTACCTCTCTGCTCTAGTTTCTCTCCAGCCTCAGCAACACAAAGTTATCTTTTCGGGAGTCGTAGCGACTATGGGTTATGAGGCATGCCATGTAACGGCAACGTCCCCCTGTCTATTTCTACACTTTTTCAAGTTTGCAAAAGGCAAAAATATCACACATATTCTATTTTTTGAGAAACAAATATCCATTAAAGCCTTGTTACTTGCCTACAGTACTCAAACATGCAAGAGCCCAACCATTTTTCCTACGCCTGTTGTCAAGACACTATAAGTAGATGTAACATGCTGCTAGTAACATTCAGAATTTAAAAGTGTATTCGGTTGTGCAGTGATGTTATGTAGCTTTGGATAAAATTACTCACTAATCATAGGTTTGAGGTTTTTAAATGTCAAATTATTACCCTATGGTATTAGCGTTCAGCCCGACAGAGACTGGAATTTTGAGGCAGATTTTTGAGACCAGTATTTGAAAGTAAAACATTCAAACAAATAAAATAAATAATAGTACATCTTAAAAACCACACATGAAAATGAATTACTATGAAAACTATCAATTAAAATGCTACTTCAACAAAACTGAATTAAATAAAAATTACACTTGCAGCTTGTAGGACAATTGTGTGTTGAAATGTTTTGTTTTGGTATTGTATATTTTTGCTAAAATACACACCGATACACTGTTTGATAGATAGAATATCATCAGCAGTTCAAAAAGGAGAAGCAGCAAATAAAGGAGAACTGATAAAAACCCACTTTCAGTAAGACTGAACCTATTAAACCAAACATTCTTGTTCCTCATTTCTAAATCAGACACGGAGATCAGAGTGATGCAAGCAGAAGAGCTGAAAACTTCCTCTAAATGTTATACGAGTCACAACAGAGAAGCCACTGGTGTCTTTAGGGTCTGTGCACTGCTGTTCAAAATGACACGACCACAGAAGAAAACATCCAGTTCTACATTAAATCGGGGTGTTAAAGTGTGCATCACAGGTGCTCATGGGCTTTCTGTGGACACAGGCGAGGCAGCAGGTTGATAAAGATCTAGAACATCTTGGTGCCAATCGCAGTTTTCAAGCAGCAGCCTGCTCTCTCATTGGCCTGGTTCCCGTTACACACTTAAAAATGTGCCTGTCGTGTGTGCGGTTTCACAAACTGTCTTTTCTGTAACAACAATGCAACAACAAAAATGCTACTGTGCACACTGCTGTTACATTGTAATCACAACACAATCTGAGTGGAGTATCTGTTTAATGTTCGTAGCGAAGCGTTAAAGTATCGCCAGTGTGACTTTTAAAGATTTTGTGTCGTTATTTTTACACAGCGTTTCTCCATGAGTTTCATGATTTTAGCCATTCTGACTACAACTAATGCATTTGTTTTTTGGTCGAGGCACTGTTCGTCATGCAGCCTGTAAGCCTAGGAGAATAGTAGTCATTTTACCTGCATCACAATATATTAGAGCTGCAACGATTCATTAAATTAGTCTGAGCGACAGAAATTTGATCTGCAATTATTTGAAGAAAAAATAATAGTATCATGTATTCCGTGTCATACATGATAGTAGACTAAACGTGAAACAGAGAAACGCTTATATTTTGTGTGTGCGATGTCAATAAAACAAATACTTAAGGTTATTTTTTCTGAGTAAACTAAATATCTATAGGTTTTGAATTGTTGATCGGATAAAACAAGACATTTGAAGATATCACTTTGGGCTCAATAAAATTACAAACGGGCATTTAAAAAAAAATTTCAGACATTTTAAAGACAAAGTAATTAATTGACAATACGCAGATTAATGGAGAATGAAAATAATTGTTAGTACAACCGAGCTCCGCCCGACTATGATAAATAATATTCAGCTGAGAGCAGCCAGATCACTTGGTTCTGTTTAAACCATGACCGCTCAGTATAGTGACTCGTTACCTTGCTGCCCACACAGGCTGCTGTATCCCAGGTTGATGGGGTTTCCTGGGGCTGTTCCTCACTCCAGCAGGTCTGATTGCTGTGTGCATTCTGGGCCTCCTGACCGGGAAAACCACTCGTGAATGTTCCGTTACCTACGAGAGGATTAAAACAAATGAATGCTGAACTTGAATCCAGATAAACCCCTAAGGAAACAGAGTCAACGCTTGTTCCAACAACAGTTTTAAGTCTATAGCATCACATTTAAACGTAGTACAGAGTGTGATAGGGATATATAACTGGATTAAGGAATAAGACAAATGCATTTCATGTTTGTACCTATGTAGTTGCTTTCCTCACAGTAGGGGTAGGGACTGTTGCATTGGCTGTTGGCACTACTCCAAGTGAACCTGTGGGAAACAAGGAAACACCTGATCTGACGGTTTGAACACTGACAGATAAAACTGCAACACAAGGACACATAACTGCAGCACTGGGAAGGTAATTATTCAAACTGTAAACCAGTATCACTTACCATGCCTGGACAGATATAGAGCAGCTTACTAATACAGTTATTTTTTGCAGATAGAGAGGCTGTTTAAAGGCTGAAGTGGCATACAAGTAATAGTTGATATGAATAGATGAATAGACACAATTAACCACAGCAGCAGCCATTTGGATTTAGGAGACACTTATATAATAATCTAATTTTCTGTCCAGTTTTTTGACACCAACTCATTCTCCTTCCATGGATAAATTAGAAACAACTTTGTTATTGCACAGATGACTGAGACAACAAAATGCAGTCTAGCATCTAACCAGAAGTGCAAGGTTAGTTATATCAGGGTAGATATAAAGACACAAGGATACATACAGTTTGAACATATGAATGATGATAAAATACAAAAAAGATCAACTTAGGCTTCTTTAAAGCTGCAACTGAACCTCACAAATGCTGACATTTACAGTCTAACAAAATTGTTGTGGCTACTGTTAACAATTTACTTACTTCACATGCAGCAGACACAGCATTAGCATTCATTTTGAGTCCGTTTTCTTTTGACAAATGTAAGTTCAATAATCACTCCAAGTCTCTACTAGTGCTGCAGGATATGAGGAAAGTATGCGATAACTTTGAATATCGTGATAATGATATTACTTGCGATAAATAAACGGATACCAAAGTGCACTTAGTTCTGCATTTCTGCCACTTTCAGTATTCTGTTTAAATACAAAAATTGCTTATTGAATTTAAAACAAATTAAATGAAATAATTTCCCACATTCTTGTATTGAACAAATTGAACATTGAACATGAAAGCACCACAAAAAAGTGCAGTTTTCTACTGAAATTTTCTTTCATCAAAAAAGAAATCTGAGTGTCATTCGCAATATGTCGCAGCCTTTCGCAAAATGTATATTGCGCCAGTTGATAATGGGAGGACGATAAAAAAACAATATATTGTGCCGCCCTAGTCTCTACCAACTCCTGAGGAAAATATCTGGCCCTTCAGATCATTTCATTTTCAACTTTCTTCATCAGCTTTTCACTAACTGTCTGTCTGCTGTTCGGTGATAAATTTGTCATTAAAGGAGACACCTTTCACATTACCGATCATCATGTGATTCATTGTTAACATAAAAATAGTTATTTGTAAAAGCTTTTAACAAATCTGCATCCAAATGCTTACCCGTTGTATGATGCTGTGGTTGCTGGCTGAGGTATGTAGGGCAGAGCTTCGGTGGTGTTGTATCTGAACTCATTGGTGAGAGGGATGGATGGAGCGGACCACGTCTCTTCAGGCAAATACTGACCAGTTAGGTCTGTGGGAGCACATGACAACTTTCCATTAGAAATCAGACGCAATGCACAAGCCGTCTTTGTTGAAGACATCGGTAGGCGTTCATTTTAGACTTCGCTTTTCCTTACAAAAAATAAAGGGTAACACTTTACTTGAAGTTATCTACATAAGAGTGACATGACACTGTCGTGAACACATGACACTGTCATGATACAGTCATGACACATGAACCCTAATCCTAACTCTAACCCTAACTTGTAATGACAAAAACCAAAAGACACTCACTAAAAGAAGCGTTATGTCATAAACGTTTAGGACTGTTTATAATGTGTCATGTCACTCTTATGTAGATACCTTCAAGTAAAGTGTAACCAAATAAAGTATGTATTTACTTAGGGCTGGGCGATAGGGAGAAAATCAGATATCGCGATATTCCTGACCAAATACCTCAATGTCGATATTGCGGTGATATTCTAGGGTTGACAATTGGTGCTCTAACAAAATATCTTCACACTTAGATTTTAGATAAATAATCATCAGTAATGTCGACATAATGATATAATAATAAAACAGCTAGAACAGTCTGGTAAAAGAAAGGTACATCACTTTACTGTAATGCAGCCTTTAAAACCAGGAAAAGACAACACTTACAGTCTCCTCCAAAAGTATTGGAAATGCAAGGCAAATTCCTTTGTTTTTGTTGTTCACTGAAGACATTTGGGTTTAAGATCAAAAGAGGAGTATGAGACAATTTGACATTACATAATTTCAGTTTTATTTCCTGGCATTTACATCTAGAAGCGTTCAAAAACTCAGGACATACTACCCTTTGTTTGAACCCACCCATTTTTCAAGTGAGCAAAACTATTGGAACATGTGCATGACTAGTTTAAGTTTTTATCCTCTGTTTAAACCTTGAAAGACTGCACTTCTTGTTAAAGAGGATAAACCAACATGAAGACCAGAGAGCGGTCTATGGGAGAAAAGCAAGCCATTTTAAAGCTGAGACAAGAAGGGAAATCGACCAGAGCCATTGGACAAACATTGGGCATAGCAAGCACAACAATTAGGAATGTCCCGAAAAAGAACGAAACTACTGGTGTACAGAGCACCAGACGTCAAACAGTTCGGCCAAGAAAACAACAGTAGTTGATGACAGAAATATTGTGAGTGAAAACATCAGTAAGTGACATCACCAACGACCTCCACAGTGCAGGGGTGAAGACATCACAATCCACTGTTCGAAGAAGACTCCGAGAGCAGAAACATAGAAGCCATACCACAAGATGCAAACCACTCATCAGCTGTAAGAATCTGAAGGCCAGATTGGAATTTGCAAAGAAGTACAGAGATGAGCCGCAAAAGTTCTGGAACACAGTCTTATGGACTGATGAGACCAAGATTAATCTCTACCAAAGAGATGGAAAGGCCAACGTGTGGAGAAAGAAAGGAACTGCTTATGAGCCGAAGCATACAAGCTCATCTGTGAAGCATGGTGGAGGTAATGTCATGGCTTGGGCGTGCATAGCTGCTTCTGGAACAGGCTCATTAATATTTATTGTTGATGTAACTGATGATGGTAGCAGCAGAATGAATTCAGAAGTGTACAGTAAACATTGTGTCTGCCAATCTACGGAGAAATGCATTCAAACTAATCGGGAGGAAGTTTATCATGCAGCAGGACAATGACCCAAAGCACACTGCCGACAAAATGAAGGACTTCATCAGGGGGAAAAAGTGGACGTTTTTTTTGGGTCCCGAACGTCGACACTTTTATGGTATCGAAAAAATTCTTTCTTTCGGTGCCAAATTTCGGTTCCAAAAGCATCTGAACGCGTAAGCGCAAGCTTATCGGTCCTCTCTGCATATTGACACAGAGCGGAGCTCCGACCGACACACACACGCACGCACGCACACACACACGGAGAGGTGCGGACGAAGTAAACTGTCTGCAGTTTTGTTGAAGTCTCAGAGAGTCACGGTTGGTTTCAAGTGTGGTTACAGTTTTTTAAAACTTCACGCAGACAGCGTTTGCTGGGATATATTAATTGCGAGCCGAAAGCGGTGCTGTTGCCGTTACACTTCCTCTTACAAGCAGCCACAACGGTGGTTTCTCTGCCCTGATGACTGACTGACAGGCTGAGCTTGTACAATTAAGGTGGAAAATAAAAGCTTTGTGTTTAATGTATTTTTGTTGATGTTGAAATGAATTTTAAAACATATGGTATCGAAAAAAGTATAGTTAGGAATCGGCATCGAAATTGGCACCGGATCGAAAAATTCTGAACAATACCCAGCCCTAGTCGCAGGCTCGAGGCAGTTATTGCAAGCAAGGGTTATGCCACCATATATTAAATGTTATTTACTTTTAAGATTATTTGTTCCTTAACTTTTGCTCACCTAAAAATGCTGTGGTCTAATACAAACGGTGATATGTCCTAAGTTGTTTAACACATCTAAATGTAAATACCAGGAAATAAAAGCTGAAATTCTGAACTCTTGTCTAATATTCATCTTTTGATCTTAAACCCAAATGTCTTCAATGAACAACAAAAACAAAAAGGAATTTGCCTTGCAGTTCCAATACTTTTGGAGGGTACTGTATGTCATATCACGATATCCAAAATCTAAGACAGTATCTAGTCTCGTATCACGATATCGATATAATATCAATATATTGCCCAGCCCTATATTTACTATGAATGTCTTTACCCATGTTCCGGTCTACTCCTGCAGCAACAGCAGCAAAACTCGGGGCAAAGCTGGACGCTGGGGGATCTGGGCTTTGGCACGTCATGTCTTTACGGTACAAACTGTTCATGCTAAACAGAGAAAAAGCAGAAGTTACAAGTTAAACAGGGAACAGATAAACACAATTCCAAAAAATGATCTTCTAACAATACTAATTATAATTCAACGGTTGTCGTCAGTGGCCTGGCCATGGCGCATAGTGGATAAATACAATCATCAGATTTTACTTTTTGATTCATACGTTTAAGTAAAAACTAACACTAACACTATTTTTTAGAAAAAGAAACCCTACTAGAATAGATCAAATAAAGATCACTGTGCAACATGACTGTATATTTAGCATATTTGAAAAGTTTTTAGTTCATTATGTACATTTTGTTTAACTAATTTCTTTTAATAAAAGTGCTCCCTACCATCCACATATGGAATACATTTCACATTGACTTTTTTAAACCAAATCTTGTCCACATTACCACTACGTAAATAAGTCAGTTGAAGTTCTTGTGTCCAGTTGAGTGTGTGTGTGTGTGTGCTGAGGTACCTGAGAGCCTTGTAGTTTGTATTCATGGTCTGGTAGCAGTCTCTTTCTACTGGGTAGACACTGTACTGCATGGAGTCCCCTGTAAAAACCAAAAAGACAAAAATCAGTTTGCACAAATGTCAAAAGGAATGTAACTGACTCTTCTCGTCTGTGATAACCATCCATGTTTTTCCATGATGATTATGCACTTTGTTAGTTATTGAACTTAATAGTACATTAATAGTTCTGGTTTCTCCTAGATAAGGTGGTGCACAAGTGTTTCTTACTTTTTCTAGATGAGGTAGTGTAGGCGTGTGTTCGGGCGTTGGGGTCTTTGTCTCCCTCCATGCTGCTGGCGCTGCTCCAGCTGCCCCAGCTCCCTCTGCTGGCCCTCACGCTGCCTGACGAGCTGCCGGAGTCCGAGCCCGACTCACACACTCCACCACCACGCCGCTCTGTAGCGCACTTCCGTCGAGTACGAGCAGGACACACACCTGCCGGACATCAATAAGGCCAGTGAGTTTCAAATCAAGTGTTTGGTTATTGTTGAGTTAGTAAAGCTGCAAAGAACTGGGACAAGATCAGGAGGACGCCCACCGTTCTGTTTGACGGGGCTTTCAACACTCAGTCCAGGCTTTGGTGCTTCTAACTTGGAGCCGTTGTAGCAGCGGTTCCTGTTGCGGGGTCCAGTGATGTGACGGTCCCCTGCTTTCCAATCGGGTTCCTTCTCCCTCTCTGGTATCACTACCACATTGTGCTCAGGAGCACTAGGGCCAAACAGAAACAATGATTACACATCTCATCTTAATGTCATTTTATAACACTGTCTGTCAATTTTCTTTCACTGCTGGTTGATGCTCTGTCCCTTTTTAAATATGACACAACAAAGACCAGTATCATATCAGAATAAATGTATTCATGGTGAGGTCTACCTGGAGACATTTTCTGTCTTCCTGCGACTCCTCTTTCCCTTATTATTTCCGGATGCAGTTCCAGTCTCCGAGCTCTGTGCTTTCTTTTTCTGGCCTTTGCCATCTTCTCTTAGCTGGAGACAGAAACAAATAAAATACTGATGTTTGTTTGTTTGTTAATGAGAAGCCATTGGTATTATAAGCTTCGCAAAAGACATCAAATTGAACAGGCATAGTAAATTCCGGCACCTTCCTTACCTCCATTTCAGAACTGTCCCTTTTCTCAGAGTCGATCTTCTCTGCATAGTGCTCAGTGCAGCTCATCTCTACAGGACTGCACACTAACAGGCCGGGCCTAGGTCCTGGAGCCACTGTGACGTTATCTGGGAAACCAGCAGGCATTTCCATGGGAAACATAACTGCTGCTGGCACTCTATCTTCTACAGTGCTGTGGGGGTCTTCTTTAAAGTCTGCGGTTGTCTTTTTATCCATCTCACTGATGAAAGCTGGTTCGTTGTTGTTGCAGATATCGGGGTCTGGGGTCAGGGGAGGGTCCGGTGTCAGGTCTTCATGTTCTTCGTCCATTGTCACAGCATCAGACGCTGCTGTGGACGAGCTTGACTTGTATTTGGTGTAATAGAGTGAAACCTTGTGTTTCTTTTGTGGTTGGGACGTGGTGGTTAAGGAGCCCCTCTTTGAGGATGATTGAGGACGCAGCGCGGGGCTGTTAGCCAATGCTGGAGAGCCACGCCCCTTACCTTTGTCTGAGGTGTGACAGGTGTCCACATAGCTCTTACAACTGCCCTTTGTTTTACTGCACAAAGAAGACACAAAAAGTATTTAAATCGACTTGCAGTATTTGTGTTTTGCAAATAGTTAACAGTCCTACACACTGAAAAACATTGGACATACTTTACGCCATTGGGTGCTATATTATTGACGAGACCGCTATCCCGGGAGAGGACAGAGTTGTGGTTGCTCCTGATGCTGGGTGTGGAGAACTCAGTGAGGATATACTGAGCCTGATGGATGGCCATAAGACACACACCAAACAGGGAGAAGCTGAAACACAAACAGATACAACAGACAATGTGTTAGACATCCAATACACACACAAAACTAGAAACAATAATGACTTACTACTGTGAATAGTTCAACTAATATTAGAATATTCTTTATTTAATATAAATGTCCAACTCTGATCAGTAAAGGAGCATTAGCGGCAAGTTTTCTTTTGTTGACCCCTCCATTAAACACGCTACTTTCAACTGATTGGTTGCTTGTGTGGCTTTGTTTTTTTTTTTTATCATGTTCATAACAAAGAGTAATTTGACAAATTGAGAGAGGAGTAACTTGAAGCCTTTGGGATCTGCATACTTGCATCACATTTTTGGTGTGGAAAAAAACTAACAGATTCAACAGATTATTTCTACATATCTTGTGGAAGGGATCGTCAATGATCTAACAAACACTAGAAAAGGTACTAACCATGTGAAGACCAGGGTGACCATCCAGAAAGTTTCCTCCCAGCTGGGGCCAGGGACCACCTGAGCGCACAGAGGCAACATGTGGTGGGGCAGCGTCACATTGAGGGTGAAAGGGAAAGCGGTGCCGCGTGATGTCACCAGAGTGAGGTCCCGGATCACCCAGGATGAGGTGAAATCTGGGGTGAAGCTGAGGACACAGACGGTAGAGACAGTAAGAGACAAAGAAATGGACATAGAAAGAGACAGAACAAGAAGATAAAAAGGAAGAGAAATGTATATTAGGACACGCGTGTGTGGGCACAGCCAAAAGTTGAATAATGGATTACCAACATACAGCGACAGATAAAAATCCCTTATCCATTTTAAATCTAACTAATATGCAGCAATGAAGATGTTAATGACAACATTATTTAAATATTAAGTGACAACAGTAAAAAGGAAACCAATAAAGCAGGAACTTACGCAATGGTGATCTCAGAGGTGGTGTTGTGGTCCAGGCTGAAGGAGCGACACTGCAAGACCTCAAAGCCAAATCCCTGGCAATTATATCCATTAATATTCATTGACATGACTGTCAGAGGAAGCTCTCCTGCATTCTCCACCTTGAAACTTTTTCTGATGGCAAAAAGTGGCTTGTTGGTGCGCAGGCCTAGGAGTGACAAGCAGTAACGTTTTAGTTTTGTGTGTTCGATTGCCTTATCTTTCTGTTTAAAGTGAATATGTACCAATACCTTATTACTTAACATGTAATGATATGGAGTTTAACCATTAATCTCACCATCACGACACTCCATTAGAGTTGACTGAGGAACATTGAAGCGCAGAGAGGCTCCTGGGCCGGGCAGTTTGCCTCCCACTCTTAGCATTTCTTTGGCCCCGTGGCCCTGCACCGTCATCATGTCGAACACCGTCAGGTTGTTCCTGAATCACGGATAAAAACAGTATTAGTAACAGTATTAGGGGACCACTGAGGCCTATAGAAAAGCATCCAAAAAGCAGCATGTCATGGGACCTTTAATAATATGAATCAGTACCTGATGATGAGAATGGTAGTGGTGGGTTTGTGTTCAGAGGGAGTAAAGCCCACAGCAACTTCTCTGGCCTCCCAGGGCTTCAGCAGCAGACGCAGGACACCCTCCCCTGTTATGTCCTCCACATTCTCACCCGCCTGCACACAAACAGAGGGACAGAGGTAGGGGAAAAAGGTTTGGAGGGAAAGCAACATCTGTAAGACTGAAGCACAACGACGACTAAAGATCAATAAGTAAATAAAATACAAAATAAAAAGATTAAACAGTGCAACAACTTTATTTCCCAGATGTCTACTGATACACATGATGTGATTTACCTTGGGGGGGGAAGCCAACAGAGAAAACTCTGTAGTGCTGATGTTGACAGACAGGGGGCTGATATTAAACCTGCCAATCAAAACAGAGAAAAAACAGTTTTGACAAATCAACTTGAGGGATGTGCTGGAGCAACATGGTATACAACTCCAAACAGACTGTGAATGAATAACTCTTTGCAATAACAAACATGTACTTTTTATCAGCGCACCATTTGGTTAGAAGATCCAAAGCCTCTAGGGGGGCTGGGTACAGGGAGAGGATTCGTATCTCTACAGAAACCACTGAAGAGGAAGGATTCTTCAGCATGAACGTCTTCACCTGGAACAAATAACAAGTGTTTTCTTTTTGCTGCAGACAAATGTCACTTATTGTGAGTACACCATTTGTAGTGACAAGTCATTAGGTGTTGCCCACCTTGCTCTCATTGATGGGTGTAGCACCAAAGTCCAGAAGAGAGGACGTCTCTACCTGAAGTCTAGGCCACCTGAGAAGACAAAAAGGATTTACGTGATTAATGACGTCAATGGTGTGTAATGATGGATTACAAGACACACAATAGCATGAAAAAGAAAGCTGTGTGTTGCATTTAAGACTGACCTGCAAGACAGTTTGTCTTTGTGGCTCTGCCATCGAGAACAGAGCTCGGCAGCTAGTTTGCTGTCTATGGCCCAAGACGAGGGGGAAAAGTCGGGGAGGAGGGAACGCTGCCACTCAGAATGGCCTGACGGGATATTAGAGAGAATTATAAATTAATAAATGAACACTAAAAAAAAACAGATTATGACTTTTTTTTTCTCTCACAGGAGGTTTGAAGTGTCATGTCTCACCTGTTTCAGACAACCTGAGAGGGCAAGGTTGTCCACACTCTTGTTCCCCCTGCTGACAGACACATCATATATTACCACATCTGATCCAGGGATCCACAACCCAACACACTACTGTAGCCACAACGGCTGGTAGTTTACCTTTAAAGGAGAAGAGTGAAAGTAAAGGGGGATGTGCAGGGCTGTGCCCAGGCTGGTATGCAGACACAGGGTGAACCCCTGGTTGGCAGGCAAGGCCCTGCTGAGCAGCTTGAGGGACAGGACATGCCAGCAGCCCTGGGGAACTGTCAATGGAGCACTGAAGTTCATCACCTGACAGACAAGGGGCAGCAGAGACATTAGTGTCAAATCCTCTCCTGAACTTGGGATCCTTATGATAGGAGGGTGAAGTGCAGTGTGTCAGAAGGCACATGGCATTAGATAAGAGGAAGTCTAATGATCATCATTATATCATCATGTAATCAGATCTGCTTCCTTTCACAGCAACAAGGCAGTGGTGCATACCTTCATTACTCCCTGCAGCTTCTGTGAGAGGCTGGCATTGGTCACAGTGATGGGCAGGAGGGAGTTTGTCAGCCACAGATCCAACTGGTCTGCATCTCTTTGTTTCACCTGAAACAGGCTGAACAAATCCCCCATGGTCCTTCTGCAGAAAGAAACAACAGAATTCCAAAACACTAAGTTATTATATGGGGGCAGCAGTAGTTCATCTGTGGAAACCAGAGGGTCGCAGGTCCGTGCAGAAGAAGTATGGAGTGTGGATTGGGTAGCCGGAGAGGTGCCAGTTCGCACTGTTGAGGTGCACTTGAGCAAGACAGCAAACTCCCAACTGCTCGGGTCACCTGTCTATTGGCAGCCCCCGTTGCTCTGCCTATGTGTATGTGCATGTGTTTCAGGCCTGTGTGTGTAATGTGTAAAATAACAGAGTGAAAAAATTAAATTCCTATATGCTTTGTGTATGCTTTTTTTTCTAATTATCCAGTATCACATGTCAATGACACTTCATGAGCCTTTTATCAACGTCTGTAATGGACTGATCTTCATTACAATAGAGACAATAAAAATGTGTACTTCCAGATGCTTGTCGCTAACTACAGCCAGTGTTTTCAAACAAAAGGAAGCTTTGCTTAATTCTAATAGTTTCTTCAGGCAACTTGAGGGTAAAAAGGCAAAGGTCACAACATTTACCCGTGTGTGATATGCAGTCCAGGGAAGGTGTAGGCTGTCCGGTTTCCCAGAATTTTCAAACTGATATGATTCATGCATTTCCCTCCGTTGCCTGGCAATGAACCTGATATAAGAAACAAAATATTGCAGGACGTTTGGGTCAAATGCATTTGCCCTTATAAGATATTATGTGAATTGAGAAGAAATGATTTGAATAAGTATTCACCTCTGCAGGCAAGTGTAGCCACTTCAGTGAAGTTTTTTGCCTCTGGTCTCAGAAGAACCGGATTAAATTCCAGACTGGCCTCCACTTTTGATAGCACCTGCATGTCCTGGAGAGATAAATGTCTTGTCATAGCCTATACATTTCGACCTGTAATATTTAGAATATAGCAAAAGAAAGAAAAACACCTCACCTTTACATAGAGCTTCTTGTCTCCAGAATTCAACATATAAACTCCTATTTTTGGTTCCCCTGTAAAAAAACAAAAACAAATGTTCAGATAAATAAAAGCAGTGTACATATGTAGAGTACAGGAGAAGCTATTATGATCCTGATGTATGTACAAATCAACCATTTTCTGCTATTTAAAAGGACTTCCCTTACATTCTTTATATGGCATTAAGAGAATCTGCTGAAACCTGCTTGCAGAGACAGATCTCTTGAGCAACGCTATGATACAAAGTGAAAATGAAAGATGACCACGTTCACACAGCTATGAGACTATACACCAAGGCACCGTCTGCTGCTGACAGAAATAGTCTAATACTCTATGCAAAAACTGTGAAAGTTCTTAGAAAAACAAACTTTGTTTGCTAATGTGGTTCATCAACAAATGCAGCCTGTGTGAGCAATCATGATACAAACTATTTGCAGTAAGTGTACAGCAATGCAACTGATTTCTTTTGATCTTTAGCTTCTGAGTTACTCTGGACAGTAAGCCCAGAAAAGCAGAACTGATGTCTTTTTATATTTATCCTCATCTGACAGCAGCAGATTCATCTAATCTTTTCCCCAGAGTCAAAGTAAACAAGATTCAGGAGAAAGGAAAGCAGGCACATACAATTTCAGAGAGCCTCATTAAGTCTACCTCTAGCATAAAAATACAGTATGAACACTATTTTAACTTTGGCTTCAATCCACCACAGAAAACTGACATTTTCTGAGGTCATTTGAGTGGAGTTTAAAGAAGAAGCAATACACTAGTGTCAGTCAGTATCGAGCTGTGCGGTATATTTAAGTGACACTGTGCAGCGCTGTCACATTACTACAGCTCATTTGCCTGCAGACATCGGGTCAGACAGGTCAAACAAACCCACCTACGGCAGCCTGTCCAGCAGCGGGGGCCATCAGCAACACCAAAATGTGCTCAATGACGTAAGGCTTGAGCTTGTCCAGGTCAGTGGGCCGGTCATCACGCGCTGACAGATTAATCTGCAGACTGAGGCACTCTTCACTCTCCAGGCAGGACCCCTGGGACGAGACAGGAAAGACATACCAGTCACGCATCAAACAGAAGGACAAGCATGATAACAATGAAGAGTAATTTGAGAACTTTAGTAAATAGGAACAGAAACTAAAAAAGATAAAAAGACAAATAAACTAAAAAGGGAAATTTGGATGTTAAAGAGACCGAATGTATGATTTTAAAAATGAACAAGTTGCTGAGGTGACGGCTGAAAGAAAACAAATGGTAATGGAAAAGTGAATTATTTTCTTTGCTCTGATAGACAGAGTAACCACTTATTTGCTATAGCGTGACAGACAGAAACAAGCAGGTAGTAACTTACTACTACTCCTAACCCTCCACCCCACCCTGTGACTAACACCCTCTTGTAGCTGATAAGTCAGTACTGGTGCAAATCTCACTGCAAACCAGGGCTGATCTCAAGGGGCGAATCAGGACTTCACGACCTGTAGACAGATGCCCAGCCTTGGTGCCAGGGGGCTCAAGGAAGCAAAAGCAAACCTAATCCCTGGAAACCAAGCCTACTGCTAACTTCCCCTAAGGCTCATTTAATCTGTGAGCAGTATTGACACTGACCAAAAGCCAGTTCCTGATTATGTTAGCAAAGTCTTAAAAAAGACTTCTTGGAAAGGAGCCACAGGTTACAGCTGGGAAACTCATGCAACAGAACGCCAGGGTGATTACAGTTTGCATAATTATGACATCATAGTAAGGTTGTCTGCAACTGCCTCTTGCATCATGTGTATTGTGCCACATGAGCACTGGGAGTCCTGCGTCAATTACAGTCTCTTGAGAAAGCAATTAAAAGTCTGTCAAGAGATCTCGCCCTCCTCAGGGGGTTCTGGAGGAAACAGAAGGCGCTCCGATGATAAGCCCGGCTGTCGGTTTAAGTTTTAGACTAGCTGGCCTTCTGCTCAGAGGAGTGGGCGTGACGAGAGGAGAGAGAAAGACTCACTACTCACTGCGAAGCAGAAACAAGCTAAAAATGATGAAAGATCATACATCACAAAAAGTAATTGGTTACTTGCTCTCCTTTGTACTTCTGTGTTTTTCCTTAAAGTCTAACCTATGCCCTCCCTTCTCATGCTCTGACTGCTTGCAAATTCAAGAATGTTTTTATTTGGCAAGTGTAATTCAGAGAAGCGTTGTTACAAGACTGTAGAGTATCTGGGTAAAACAGTTCCTCTCGGTCTCCACAACAGCACAACTAGTTTGAAAAGCAATTGTGATCCTGCATGCATTTTACACACAGGTGTGATGTGGAAACCTCGAGTTTACATACACTGAGAATTGACTTTACAGTGAAGGAGGAGACATACTGTGTCCAGCAGCTGAACCACTTGAAATGATAAGTACTTGATTATTTTTAGGAGCAGATGTCATTTTAAGGATTAGGAAATTTGAACCTTTGGTAGAAAAACTATAAAAAAGATACAAATACTAATTCCAAGCAGAGTATTTCACACGTCTTAGAACATGTGCAGAGGGGATTTTCAAGTACCTGAGGACTGTTAAGCAAACTCTTCGGTAAGCTGCACTCCAGGAGTAGACCCAGTATGGTGATGTTGGAGGCATCTTCCTGCAGGAGAAACCGCATGACAGAACACGCAATAATGGTGTTAAAAGATTAATGTATAGCATTAAATGATATATAGAAATATCAGCAAGTTGAGTGGTCATCTTTTCTACAAGGCCCCACATGACTAAACTCTAGTGGAGCTAGCCACGTACTGCACATTGTTAAGATTCAATGGACACATTGTCAACTCCTGCAATCTTCAAACATGGTTTTAAACATTGTCCAGGGAATCGCTAATTCAAATGTTGATCGTGGACTTTGCAAGGGGGTATTATTGGATCCACATTGATTGCATCTACATTTAAACCTGTGTAAAAGGCGGTCAGATATGACACTGAACGCTCTACACCATCGACACATATTTTTAATTTCAGTAGCAGTGTCTAGTAGAAGAAGTCATAAAAGGTTACTGTGCTTTTAGAGTTGTTGCACCGTCATCTTGGTGTGAGCTACAGAGTCACTTTAAACTTGATTATTTTATTAATATGGAATATTTAATAAACAAGATTAAGGGATATTTGACCACTAAATGTTAATGTCCTGTTACTGAACACTGCTAATTTATTGTTAGATGTCATTTTCGGTTTTGTTTAAAGTCTGTCATTTGTTCTTTTATGTGAAACGCTTTGCTGCGGTCTTAGTCAGGACACTGTTGTAGAAAATATTCTTAAAAAATGTATATGTGTGATTTGAAGCAGGAATGCAAAAAAAAAAAAAAAAAAAAAAAAGACAGAAAAAACTGACACAATAGGAATTTGAAACAAGTGCACCAACTTGATGTCGATAAGTATACTGTATAGGTGGATAGTGTTTTAGTTACCGTTATGTTAAAACGTGGGGAGCTTGCTGAGAGGACAAACGTCTGCATTCAGCATAAGCAGCAGTCTGAGGGATTACGAGAGCTAAAGTCTCTGCACTTGGCAAGCTGACATTTTGCAACCGCCACCCCACTTCCTGTTGTGGAGGCGAGGACTTCTTTCAGATCGCTTCTCACACACTTTCAATGCAGCGCCTTGCACCAATTTGTCATTGGTTTTCATGGCTATGAAGCGTGTACAAATGAATAATTGTACAAAGCATGTGTCATTTTAAATGGATAGTTTGTGGTTATACTCTGCAGGCAAACGTTTACATTTTTGGGCAGGAAAAAAAAGTGACAGCAAGAGCTTGTCAGTTTGTATCACAAAGCCTCTATTTGTTAGCATACAGGCGTCCGTTATCAGGGCTGACAGGAAAGGGGAAATCAGCTGTTTCCAATGATGACACGTTAGTCACTACTATGTATGGCCTGCACAAACAAACACAAAGACATTTAAATACATACCTGAGTTTGGGTCAGCTTAATGCTCTGGATGTGAGGGAATACTAGCAGACTATCCTTACTTTGGACAGACTTTAATGAACCCCAGTGAACACCCACACCAAATACCTGCAAAAGGAACAGTTAACATTTATAAAAAGGATTCTCAACACCATATGCATTATCTTAACGACAGGCAGCAAAGAGGCAAACAAAAAGGAGTAGTGTTGGTTAGTGGGCCTAAACTGAACTTTTGGAGCAGTTCGTAAGATGGTAGCTGATGTTTGTGATTACGAATAAAGAAAAAATAATGTAAGTTCTCAATAATGTAGCACAACAAAGCGTATCATTTTCCAAACAAATACATTTGTATTCAAGTATTTTTCACCTGCTTCCTGAGGACCAACCATCAGGCGTAGTACTGAGCACAAAACATACTTTTAGCTATATAAAACCATAGGTTTATGGCACCTTTATTTCAATTGTTCAGAAAAGGGAATGAAAGGAAAGATAATGACTGTACGATTAGTCGACAGAGATATATGTATGTATGTATGTATGTATATGCAAATCAAAGATTTGTGTTGTTGATCTCATTGGCAACATAAAAAAAAAAAAAAAGGAGAATGACTGAAAACATGTACATGTCTTTGAGGCACGTAAAGGGTGTGGCACTGTTGGAGGCAGTGCATGGGAGTCCAAGTGTCTGCGTGTCTGGGCGTGTTTGCTTGCCATTTATAAGCTACATGTGAGAAGCACTGTGGTGCATGGTTTAATGGGAAATGGGCAAAACTCACAACCACAACAACATAATACACACTCCTAATATAATTGGAGCGAATCTATATAGGTAATTCGTATTTGCTTTGGTTCCAGTGCAGTTGACTAACAACTGAATTCTGTCACCGAGGTTCAGTTTTCACAGGCCAAACATTGTAACTGCTCCTTATGAACATGCAAAAAGGATGTTACACACTTAAAGTGAAAGTGGAAAGACAACTATCACCAAGCAGTGACCAAAACCTGTGAAATTGAAGAGGTCCGATAAGCCCTAAAGTGGTAGCACAACCAGCTGGGGTGGAATAACAAGGCAGACTCTGGGACTGGAATCCAAGTAAGAGGATACAGCAGTTTGAAGCATGTGAATGCACATTTCCAAACTTATTTTTATTATTCTCCAAAGGTGAAGTAAAGACAAAAACATTAACTATGTCATAATAGCAGCTGTAAGAACAAAAGCACTGGTTGTGTGAAACCGTTTCTGAACGTTTCTACTAGTTTCACGGTGATCTACTTTTACTTCTACTTTTCACGCAATGTGGGGTCACACGCACCAGTTAATATGAAACAAAAGTCCAACATGATTTTCTTTTAGCATAAACAATTGTGTTTTTGACTTCCTTTGTTTAGGAGTATGTGATTGTGGGATGAAAAGTGAAAACAAATGTGCAGCATTAAACTAGCAGTCTGGTCTGGTGCTGTTTTGGATCACAAATTCTTAACGAAAAAGAAAGTATAATAGTATGATTTGTAAACTCTGTCACAGCAAGGACACACACTGTGGTAACACATCCAA
Source organism: Perca flavescens (assembly GCF_004354835.1). NCBI lineage: Eukaryota > Metazoa > Chordata > Actinopteri > Perciformes > Percidae > Perca > Perca flavescens. The sequence continues at coordinate 31,655,697 of NC_041332.1, read as the reverse complement.
CACGTGAGCAGCTTTCACTTCACTATCCGGAGATAAAAGCTGAGGGAAAAGGACCACTTGCATTATGATGTGTGACTTCACCATTGTCTCAACAGAACATGATCTGAGTCTTTAGAGCAGGAGGTGTATTGATGAACACTGACCTGGTATGAGAGCAGCCCATGGGCCGATGTGTTTATAAATAATGTGTTTTCTACATTGCCCTCCTCAGACGGGAGGAAAATAAGTTTAAAAGAGGCCTTCCCTCTGGGAGGGATCACCTAAGACAGAGAGTAAAACATGAGAAGTTGTTTCAGACATTTCTAAAAAGAACAAGACACACAAGTCAGGGCCAAATTAATACTTTAACATTATTACTTGTGAATATATAGTGCAGCTAAAGGCCTACAAACACTGACACACATACACTTACTCTTCTGTGAAAGAAAGGTATGTAAAAATGCCTGCTGGATGTAAACATTGACAGCAGTGTCACAGGAACATCCTGGCTGGGGTTGTGTATATGTATGGTTTCAGCTCTTGGCAGCCCCAGCAGCCTGTAAAGACATACAGAACAGCATCATAAATAAGGGTCTCTCAACGCAGCCTTAAATATTTCATCATCATCTAAAATGTATGTCTTGAGTCAAAACATTTATATAAAGAAAGAAGTGCAAATTTCAGCAACAATTTGAATACTTTTGAACACAAAATAAAAAGTCCTTTGTTGTGATATAGGCAGCAAATTTAAGGTGAGTAGCATGTCATTTTTAAAAATAACTACACCCTTTAAATTTTACATTCTGGACATTTTTTATTTGAGGTGTTCTGTCAAGCCTCAACTGGCGCATCTTTCACTTCCTGTTTGCATGTGTGAGTTTGACTTTACTTTTATTTTAAGCAACTGAAGTACATTCTCAACATTATAGAGGATATGGTCTAAGATCTTAGGTTGGAGTGGTCTAATCAAATATAATCTACTTTTTCTTTCCAGCTATTAACCTGGTCAAGTGTGCAGTGTTTTAGATTATTTGTCACACTGCATTGTGAGTTTCTGCCTAATAAGCACAAACATATTTTTGGACATGGGCAGGCATGATCTCTTCCTAACCACATCATAGTGCTGGGCGGTATACCGGTTTATAACGTATACAGGTACTAATTTGCCGTATGATATGAATATTTCATATACTGTAATACTGGTGCATTGCCGCAGAGCGCGCTACGGCCAAAGTAATCCGCGAGTGAATTGAGAACGGGAGCCCTGTTAACTGCATACCCTTCTCACTCATGGTAGTAATTTTATAACACAACAATTAATAACCCACAACTAACTCTCTTTAACAGGATAAAACACCATAGCACAGAACAATTAGGGACATAAACAATTTCTAACACTAATAATTTTACATTTACAAATTTACACCGCCGGACGGTATGTTGGGTAACATTATAGCTATTTGTAACAAGAGCTTTTCTTCCAAATGTGGTATGCTCATGAATATTTAGATGAGCTGCGCGCTGATTGGTTTGAGCGAACCACATAGAAACACATTGGAGACGAGACAGCAGTCTCATATTTCAGACACTGCAAAGTTATACATTGTTTGTCTACTATTGTTATTAAATTCACTTCTGAGACTTTTTTATGCGAGAAATCAACTATATAAAGCTCAAATATGGGCCGTTTTACGAAAATGTATGGCTTGTAAGACGTGTCGGACTTTAGGAGCTCCACACAGTCTGACGAGAAAGCAGCAACCTCCGTACCCAGAGAAAGTCACCGTTTCTCGGTTACTTACTACCGGGGCTCGGGGCTGGCCGGCTGCCAGCTGCCGGCATAACTAGAGTATATTTATATAGGGTTTCCTTAGCTGCTAGTATCCCTTCAATCCTATGTGTACAGATAGCAGCTAGTTAGCTACACTTTCGGCATAACTAGAGTATATTTACAGTTTTAATTTCGTCACGGCACTTATATAATAGCTCACTAAGGTCTTAACAAAGCTAACTCACTTTTGTCCGATTTCAATTTAATGCAGTTTTGTGAATTTTAGAGGTCTTGTTAGGAGGAGGCAAGCTAGCTAGCTCTCATTGATAGAGCTCCATCCAACTCACTCGCGGACAAGATGCGTTTATTTCCCCAATAGTTTGTTTAAATAACTCAATACACATATCCATTACAAGATTAACTGGAATCTGTGGTAAGAGATTGCGGGCGTAACAAGCTCGCTGACCGCGCCCTCACTTACACAGAACGACCATTCAGCAGGAAGAGGGGAGCTGCAGGCCCTGGAGCTCTGTCAGGGCAGCAGTGTTTGGTAGTCCACTAACCCAGAAATGGTGACTTTGCGCGGGTATCGAGCACCGTGGGCTGCCAGCCGTGACGGAGCTCCATCTACCTCACAGCAGGCCGGTTTAGTCATGCATTTTCGTAAAATGGCCCATATTTGACCTATACATAGTTGATTTCTTGCATTAAAAAAGTCTCAGAAGTGAATTTAGTGGTAAAACAGCAGATGAACAATTTCTGAGATCTGTCCGACCTATTCAGAAGACTAACTGACTTCAGATCAGTTAATGGCCTATGTAAATTTTGGGGTGTTACAAAGATAGAAAGTAGAGCCAAATAAGGAGGAGTCGAGAAGTTGACGTCAACTTTTAGCTTTGTTCAGATTCGCCTGTTTTCAGAGGCAGTTTCAAATTGTGAGATTTGCAGAGGAAAGAGGTGTCAATGAGATTCTGAGGTTCTATGTATGTCCTATTTACCCACCAAACTGTCGTTATTCAACTATGACAGGGTATAATCGGTTTTGCATTCTATCACCCCTTTAATAAACATCAGCAAGCCAGACAGCCAAGCATGCACACACTCTGGAACACAAATAAAAGTGGTGTGTCTAGTCATTTGCAGTTCACCTGGTCAATTTAACTTTCCCTTTCATACAGCTTTATTTTTGTCCTGTTTGGGTACATACATCAGCTGTATCATTGCACATATTTTAACATCTAGTAGTCTATTTTATTTGAATTTTGCTTTCCAATAGGGTTTTCCCAATACTCCAATAATAGCAATAGTAGTAGTAATTTGCCTGCTTTCTAGATTCCAAATGTATGATTAAAAATACTACAAAATAGAAGCTGCTTGTGACCGTTTGCTTTTAACAGAAGCAATAGGGACTGTTGTCCAACCACAGCATTATGTTTGATTTTCTTTCTGTTTTGGGAGTATGGAAGGAAACCATGAAGTTCCCAACCCTTTTGACTGGGGTCAACCCTCTCCAGTATGTGTCTGGATGCTGGGAAAGGGAGCTTAGTGCCATACTTGGATATCCTGTCTGCTCTTTAAGGTTGAAGGGCCCCTTGCTTTATGAAATATCCCATTTCTGTGGCATTCATCACAGGGACAGGTCACTTGCTATAGTGCCAGTCTTATTTTAACTTGAATTAAGTCAGTGTAGTTTTCCACATCACTCAAGACTGAGAGATGGTGAAATTAAGTATATTTTGTTATTGCGCTTATAATAAAGTGTTTCATCATTTCCAGAAAGAAATGAATAACATTTATGCTTGTTAGAGCACGTTATATTAAACTAAGAAGTGAGAACAGTACTTACTGCGTCCCAAACTCCAATGTTGGGGGCTGAAAATGCAAGGGCCTCCCATTCTCCCGTGTATATAGAGAGGAGCTGGTGAAGAGAAGAAAAGTACAAGAGAGACAAACATTAGGCTGAAGGACAGTACTTCTCTTTATCTCATTGGTTTCACTAAAAATTGAAGAAAAAGAAAATGAGAAGAAAAACTATGTTTTTGTATATTTTACGAACACCGTAAACACCCATTTCACATTTCAGGGGGATGAATTAACAGTCAAAACTATTAATGCTCCAGGCTGCTTCTTAAACCACTAACTTCCCTGCCTAACAAAAGGGACTATGAGCATGCCAGCACACAAATTAGCTATCACACAAAGAGGGGAGGCAAGTACTGGAGGTCATGGATCATAACTTAAATGAAGCCTTTGCATATGAAAATAATTACACACTCAAATGAAGTTTGCAAATAAAAAACACATGACTCAATTGTGTTCTATAACACATTGACTTGTGTTGAACAAAACATTACAAAAAAAAACATTACACAGTACTCCAAAAAAAAAAAAAAAAAAAAAGTTCCACACTTCCTAAACAATCGTTAAATACTTTTAAACAGCTAAATCAATAGTCTAGTCAAGTTAACTTTATTGTCAATTCTGCAGTATGTGCCAGACATACAGAACAATTAAAAATAGGTTTCTCTCCGACCCACAGTGTATTGTGTTTTAAGGAATTTCCTTAAGCTGGGCACAACAAAATAATATCCTCACTACCAAATAACACAGTTTCAATCAAACAGGATACATTTAGTACAATGATTTGTCCCACATCAGGCACTGTGTGCACTACAAACAGCACTGTGAACAATCAACAGAAAACCATGCAGCTTGAGAAAGGATTTATTTTTAAAATCAGTTATGAGTTGAATGTACTTAACCCACAACAGGCAGATATCAATGTCATATAAAGACTTCCTACTGTACACCAACAAAGCAGCTACATATCAATCTATGTTGCTTTGCACAGCATGTATGGAACGCTACAAGCAACCAACCACAAGCCCAAGTTAAAACAGGAAACTCTCCTCTCCAGTCTCTCCAGCAGCTACTTTTGGAGCTCCACTGCGTTTTTGGTGGGTGTGTGTGTGCGTGTGATCCTGTGATAATGAGCTTTGGTAATGGGTGCCTTGAAGCAGGGAAGCAGCAGCTGATTTGAGATGTGCATGTATGTGTGCATGAGTAAAAGCAAGATTGGACTCCGTTGACAAAAGACTCACACAGCTGATGATCAACAGAAGCGAGGAAGTGAAAGGACTACGGTTCAAGTGTTAAAAAGTCACCTTAAAAAAGGACTGAAGAGGAGAGAATGAAGAGGAGAGAATTGGCTTGGAAAACAATACAAATGGCTGTCTTCATACCTTTATTAAAAAACTGGGTCTAAATAATTGTTCTTTTTAAAGCCATTTCAAAGAAAATGCATTAATATCAAGACAGCCAGATGGACAGACTGCCCAACCTTCACCATCGTTATCCCTGCTGCTCAGAAGACACCAAAACTGGGTTTACAAGTGAACAGGTAGGGAGCTGAACCAAGAACCACATATACTTCATCGCCAACCCAGCGCTGCAGCAAAGACCATGTTAGGACTTTGAGGGAGGGGACTCAACTCTTTACACACCATCACTAGACATTTAAGTGATTAGGATTCCTGTCAGCAACTTCTTGGGCTGGATGACATGACCAACTAACAGGGGCGTTTCTAGGACTTGAGGAGGTTCGGGGCTTAGCCCGGACCCATTTAACTAAACTGAATGCAATGCAAAACGGGGATTGGCTTGCCCAGCTTGTTAATAGGCAGTGCATGTTTATTTTAGCTGCCCAGGTTGTAGATGTTAGTTAAATAGCACCAACATTTGGCCTAATCATAACTGGCCTGGCAACCCAAAGGCCAAGGTTTTGTTTTTCAGATTTGTGCGGTGACTTATGATGTTGGGGGTCTGAGGGCCCCCTACCCATACAATTTTGAGCATAAAAACACTTAATTTCGTGCATTCTGGTGAATTTCTATGCCCCCATTTCTACCTTTTTCTGAATCAAATCAATCAAAATATGGAGTTTAATTACAGGAGTGCTTGGAGTGAAGGTAGATACTAGTTTAATAAACACATGATTGTTCTGTAAAGTACTCATAGAGATAATCAAATCTGAGTCAGGCAGCAAAACGCTTCGCTTCTGAGACGCTCCCGGTGTGGTATGGCGAATGGCGAAATAAAACTGGAACACAGCCGGAACACAGCAGTGGAAAATGCCCGTTAGCGATGCACAGGTCTGCTTCAGAGCTTCGTGTGTTTGAGTCTGAACCAGACTGGAAACGTCACATCACAGGAACTTCAAACTAAATCATTAGTATTGCGCTCCTAAACTTTGTGTTAATGGCATCAATGTATTAGACTGATTTGGCAAGGATTCCTCCGAAAATTACATTTTTCGCAGCTTTCCTCACGTATAAATGGTTGCTATGTGTTAGCAACAAAAAATAACATGTTGGTCGAACCCCACACGTAGATGCCCACTCTATTTGCCTCGGAAAAATAAACTGGTTACAGTTACAGTTCTACCATCAGTAAAAAAAAAAAAAAAAAAAAAAATAATAACTGCGAGTGCCTTGGAAAAAAAAATTGTTTTCTTTATTGGCATGTGGCATTCTGGGGCTTTTTTCTTCTATTATACTTATTTTTGTAAAAAAAATAAATAAAAATCCAGAGATCCGGGGCTATTCATTAAACATTTGGGGCTGTAGCCGGGGACGCCCAGGCCTAACGACGTATCTGCCAACTAACATCTGATCGCAGTAGTATATTGCTTTTAAACAGTATTTCCTAAGCAAGTTTAGTTTATTTACATAAACACAAACTCCATAACAAATTACACTTAAAGTGCAAAATGTTTCTCATCAGATTTTCTGAACGAAAAATATGACAAAACGCCTGTTGTGCCTTTAGTAACAGAAAACGCACAATGTGCAGGCTTCCTCTTGCAAGCTTGCATGTTTTCAAAGCACTTGTGGACATTAGTAATCAAGAATTTTGGAAGAAATGAAAAGCTCGCTCTGAGGCAACTCACATTTTTACACAACTACTACTCTCGATTAAGTCTGCGTTCTCCCTGATGTTAACCCTGTCTTTACATATCTACACTAACATTTTAGTTTTTTTTACCTTAGCCACATAAAAACTAAATTTGATTATTCTTATGGAGCGTTTTACAGTTTCTAGCATGAATATAAACGATTGCTAACACATTCTCCCGATGCTGGGACATATCTCATGAAGCAACTCCAAATAACTGGAAGGAAGCAGCTGTGGGATTTGCAAGACTCTAAATGTTAAACAATTAATCAGTTATTGGACCAAGCAAAAACACCAGGACTCCCTGCCAAGCTGCTTTAACATCCCATTCTTAAAAAAAGAAAAGAAGAGCAAAAGATTAATAAATTAAGCATCATGTCCAAAACAATCCCAATGATGAACATGAATACGTATCATGGGAAAATACAGGACAAGGTTATACTGTATATTTAATGCAAATTTAAATTTTCCTGTTAAGGAAGTAATCCAATTTGCCAATCTCATTTACAACATTTGTGGTGGTTTCCAGCCCAGTGTAAATATTCCAAAAGTCTTAATGTTAAAAGTTAACGTGCAGAATATCAGACTGATCTCAGTTCAATCTGTTGACAGTGGGGACAGCTAAAGCTTACAAGGTCTGACAGTGGTGTACAGACATGTATCTTCTGTTTTGGTAATGTGGTTAGTGTTTAACAGGACGCCGTTTCTAGTCCGCTGCTGGGAGACAAAATTACAAACTTGACATAGCCTACTGTGCTGTTAAAAAAAAAAAATGGTTGCAGCAAGCTCAATTAATTACGTAAGATTATGTACACTACCACAAGTTAAGGGACATTTTAACTAGTGGTGATGTAGATTTCAGATACGTTATTTCTGCTAAAAATGGCAACAGTTTGCTGGTTGTATTTTACATAGATAACTTGCCTGTGCCAAAGCTCTACTGAACTGGATCCCTTTTCTAAAGAGCAGCTCTGTCTATGTAGTCAACTGACAAGGATGCGAAAGAAAAAGAGGTAAATGCTGAGACAACAGAAATGAAAAGTACGGTGGCCGTCAGGGTCAAACGCACTGCAACTTGACAAAACACACGCAAATAGACAAAACACAAGCTAATTAAGAAAACATCATTCATTTAACAACACGTGCAGCCCCCTCATCTCCAAAAGAAATCTAATTTTTTTATGTTGGCACTGGTCACCCACCCACACCAATACATGAAAAAATACATTATGTATATAATATGTAAAAAAATAATTTAATTATGATCAGATCAACGTAATTCAGATTATTGCAGAAATAACAAACAGCACCTTCTCCATGGCATCTCAGTTAATTAAGGTCCAATTCAGAGTAAGTATGAACTGATTAACACACACATAGATCACACAAGCATGTCTGAGAGGGATACATTGACAACATCTAGCTCTTGTTCCCTTAAGGACTGAATGGAGAGAAAAAAATCCCTTCATTGTCCTTTTTATTTTATAATGCTGATAACATGATTCACCGTGGGCTAGAGAGACCTGATCAGAGATTAGCTTTCCTTTAACTTTTCTATTTACTTAAAACCACACTGCTATCAAATGGGTGACATTATTTGTAGACAGATATTGCAACCTAACAATAATACCCCTTTCCCACTGGCAAAAAAAAGCCTGCTTACACCGACTAACATCTGGCTTTTGTCTGCAATGGGAAAGGTTACATACATCAGTCCTGGGACAAATGACTACGTACTGGCTCTGCTATTCTCCAAAAGACATATGCTACTCCTACAACATAGGGTTAGTGCAGTACTAAGAGTACTAACAGTAGAAAGCAGCATGGAGGATAGTTAAAATGTTACAGTGGTTACTTCTTTCATACATTGGTTACTTATTCAGTCTTTCTATCTCAGTGCCAACTAATTTAATATTTGAGCACTGCTTAGGCAGAGACGGACGGAATTTGTGGCCAGGATGACAGAAGTTATCTATGGAGGCGACGCACATCACAGTGAACGAAAAGCTCCTTTTATTTAACAGTTTTATTATATACTTGAATTAAATGTATTTGAAAAATGTATTTGAAAGCTAGCCAAAGCATGGCACTTAGCAGTTTTTAGTTGCAAAAGTTTTTTTATTTTTTCTATGAAGACTATAAAGTAATATCAAACTACATTTCATTTGTTGTGTTCTTTTTCTTTTAAATTTTATGTCCACTGCAATCACATGGGAAAAGGAACTACATTTACATACTGTGAATCTTTTTTTTTTTTTTTTTCTTTCAAATCGAGAATAGTTTTTGAATCGAAAAATCAATTTTGAATCGAATCTTGAGCCTAAAAATCTATATTGAATCATGACATTTTCTGAATCGTGCACCCCTAATATCTACTGCAGAGTCATTTGTCCTGGGAGTGAATGCAGATTGTAACTTTCCCACTGCAGACAAAAGCCAGATGTTAGTGGTAGTAAGTGGTTTTTTTGGCCAGTGAGAAAAGGGTATGAGTGAAATAATGACAGTGAATGCAGCGCGAGTAAACTGAGCGGAGGAGTTTATTAGTGAAAATATCAAGAAATGTACAGCAGAGTTTGAAGTTTTGTCCACTGTATCACAGCTGTAGCAGAAAAAAACCCTGCACACACTAATTTGGGTGGAAAAAGGGTATTATATCTGCCTTTCACTTTTAACACATACACTCTCACACACACACACCCACACACACTTACTTAACGAGTTATAGCCATTCATTCAGCTGCTTTTAAGGACTGAACTGCCCCGTGGTTCACCACCTGTGAAATTATTTTTTACTTTCTTCCTTCCCCCTGCTGTGGATTTAGCCCATGATAAGAAGTGAAATTCTACAACACAAAGAACAAATAAGCTGGCAGTGGTGTTTGACTTGCTAAGAGGGACACTCTATACTCTATTACAAAACTGCTTCCTTCTCATGCTCTCTGCAGTCGTAATTGTAAATTCATAACTTGTCAAACAGGATAACTTTAAACTGGGTTAGTCAGAGCTGAAATGTCGTGTGTGTGTGTGTGTGTGTGTGTGTGTGTGTGTGTGTGTGTGTGTGTGTGTGTGTGTGTGTGTGTGAGCATGTGAGGGGTCAAATGTGAAGGGGAAATTAAATGTTGGGTGATGGCAGAAAGTTGATATAGATCGGGCCTTGTTGCATGAAATCTAATGTCAGCAGTTTCAATATCAAATAACCATTTATCTAATTAAAAAGCAGATTGAAATAATGATCACGGTGTAAAACTACTTAGTTTCAATATGCAAAAGCCAGATTTAATGTTAAAAAGTAAACTGCTAAACTTTAATGGTTAGGTGTGCCAGGTTCCTGTGAGCTTCTTTAAAAGGCAGAGGAGGGATTTACCTTGTAATATCTATTAGTAACTTAGAATTGTCTGTGAATTCAACAGCAGCTGGCCATACAGAAACATTCAGCCTCTCAACAAGCATGCCACTGAGCTGTAGTAAAAAATAACAAGTTATGTTTGGCGTTATTTGATCCCCTGGATCTAACTCAAATAAAGTCAATGTTAGTGACCTCAGCCATGGGGAGAGGGGAGAGGTTAGGACCAATGGAGAGTTTAGGTCAACTGGTGTTCACAAGCATTTGTACAAGACACAGAAACAATAAATATAACGGTGAAATTAAAACCCTGTGTGCCACAGTATTAACACTATACTGTAGTAAAAAGAATGTTTGTGCCAGGAAGATTTTTTTTTTTAACTCAACAGAATGAAGTAGCACGGGTATTATGAGAAATGATTGTGGTGGAGATTAAAAGTAAAAATAAAAAAGATCAAAAAGACAAGGAGAAGAGCAAGGACATTTTGACACAAGACCGGATACAGACAACGACATATCATTAACCTCTGTATCTGCTGCCTGCTTTGCTCTTTAGGCTGGGCAGGAGTGATGGCAGGCCTGCCAAGTGCCTGATAACCCTGGCACGAGAGGCCTCACAGCCCACAGTTCTGGAGGTCCCGAGGTCATCCGGCACTACGAATCCTCCTTTGCCTCTCACCTCCCTAGACTTAAAAATAGCCATACTCCCACACTGTTCAGCAACAGTTGGCTGCATGTGAACCAGATTAACATTATATATCAACACTTAATGTAACACTAAATGCCATCGTTAAGGTGATCAATTTGAGCTGTGCTTTTCCTACTATGACAAGTCAAAATGTCTGCTGTGAAAAAGGTCCATTGTTGGATCTTTATAAATTATAGTGTGGTCTAGACCTAATCTGTAAAATGTCCTGAGAAAACTTCTGTTATGATGACACTATGAATATATTTGAATTGAACGCTTGTCACTTTAAAGCGATTTAGTGCACTTTCATAATGTTGGGGGACTGCCAAAAAAAAAGAAAATAAAAAAGGTAAAAATTGAAGCAGCAGAGGCTTCGATATCCTGACTTTTCAAACAAAGATTTCGTAATAGCGCCACAATGTACGTCTGCATTGCTTATTCACACAAAACCAAGCAACGGCAGCACAATGCCGACCCAGTGTGTGATTTCACATAACATGCTGGCATTCCAGGAGCAAAAGGGGCATGACGTGTAACACAACAGCGTCGGCGTCTAGTGTGTGTGAGGCGGCCCGCACCGTTGAGCAACCACGCAAACCTGACAGGACCCAGACATTGCCAACTTTATGCATTATAGTAGCATAATCTGGGACTACCTCCGCTGCCGCCTTAAAAGCGCAACAACTTTGTTCCCCGATTCCGTCTTTGTAACTTTCACACAGATAGCGAGGCGGCTTCCAGTAAGGCACATCGGTCCTTCCTTGAACAGGCTGTGTGAAAGGGGCTTTAGTTGGGTCAAGCTCCAAAAACACTGAATCGTTCCATTTCCCATAACGCAACGTAATAGCATCTTTTCATTTGATCGACCCTGGCTGGTAAACAAACACATTTTTAAACTCCATATCCCAAGTTTGAAACGCAGGCTTTCTGATATAGATTTTCAGTCTCCATGCCCAAGTTTAGATAATCTATTATTCAGACTTGTTAGGTCTTGGAGCTCCTACATACAGTTGCAGGAGATGACATTTTTTGCTAGGCTGCATTAGCACTCGTCTTTGAATTTAGGCATCAAACTCATTTCCTACTATTGCCACAACTGCATGATTCTCTCATGTTGAGTTATATAATATCATAAGGTACCACCATTAAAATCATGCAAAGTAATACAAACAACTTGCACAGACAAGTCAGCCAAACGGTTTGTAATTCGTTACTACAAACGTCTAGGCCCGGAACCCTTGAGTAAGGGAAACATACAGTATGTAGCCCAGTTTAGGTATATAATGGGCTGGGCTCCTTACATTACTTACATTGCTTCTCTAAAAAAGATAAAACAAGGAGCAGAAGCAAGCACAAATGCTGTAATGTGGGACTTAAAAAATATATATTTAACATCAATAACAAGGACAAACAAAGACTCTTTCTGAGCAAGCCATTACTAAATAATCGTTGATATTTTGCTATAACAATTTTCTGCAAGAACAAAAACAGCTGGGAAAGACAGACGGACTCTCCTTTTTCTTTCAAGGAGTTCTAAAATTAGTCAGGAATTTGGTTCTGTGCCTCTCTAACACACGCCCCCAGAACTCTCTTCGTCACACACCCCCTCACTCACCAACAGAAACATAGCCTGCATACAGGGAAAGACTTTTAAAGGCCTTTCTAGAAACCTTCAGTCCTATTAAACTGAAACCACGCCTCATCATTTGTCTGTGTGAATGCAAAAACATGTCACCCCATAGCTACAGTTTAATTCTGCTTATCAAATAAACCCTTTAACCGTGCTATACTATAGTTTGTGGAATATGTTCACATTACATTAACACTTCTTGTATGTACTATAGCACATAGTCTCTGGTGATAAAGAGGTAGGCTTGTTTTTCCATTTTGCTGTTCACAAACCAAACCCACAACCCTGCTTTGTATTCTGTGTTTTACAGTCTAATTATAGTCTACGCTAAACATGAGAAAACACTTCAGTATGATGCAACCTGTATGCGGGTTTGGGGTTTGTTGGTAATAATGTGGCTTGGTGCAAAGTCTTGACATATTCACAAGTGCCACTCGTGAACAGGTTTCAGGATTCTTTTAAACTGCTGAATGTATGTGTGACTTTCTCTGACCAATGTTTGAACTAGCAAGGCGGGATGGTTTAAATCGTTCTATTACATCTTTTCATTTAGGGTTGCTGAATGTGTAATGCGTTACAAATGTGTTTTAAAAAAAAAAAAAAAAAAAAAACACAGAAGAGCCATTTAATGCTGTTCTCACAGAAAATAAACTAAAATAATCAAACATACCTGTCTTCCAGTGGAAGACCATCTTTTCTTCGTTCCTTCTCCACCTGAAAAGGAAATAAAAATACACTTTAGTCAAAACAGCAAACAGTAACCCATTTACTCTACAGTCACACTGTGGCCTAGAAAGAACCACATCAGGAGGCTCTGTGGGATGAAAGTCTACTGGTATGGCAAACTGCCTTCTGGCTACTATGATGATATTCTTCTTATCAAGGAGGTTTGATGCACATTGGTACACCACCAACTGCTAATAAGCTTCATGGTGCATGCGCATCTTAGCTTTTATTTTTTGCATGAAATATGATTTCACTGTGAATAAACCAGAAAATCCAAGCAGTAAACTGGAATAGCCGTGGGAAACTAAAACTGGCATTACATCTTTTCCACCCTGACTCCAAGGGTTAGACAGCAGGCAGCAAATTCTGCCAGTGTTGGCACAGTATACTGTAGTTCTCAGAATAAAACCACCAGTTTGTTGTACGTGTTCTCACACTGCGCATGCAGGATTACTGAATGAACACAGCATCTCTGAAGATCAATGGCTACACAAAAAAAAAATAGTTGTAACTGGTAATCCGGGTAGATAATGTTGTTATGACAAGCCTCATTTTTCTTGATCTCAGAGAGGCACGTTTTACACAATATACAGTATCTTCTACATACTTAAGTGTTATTTATAGATTAACTAATGATAAAGTTGTGTGTTGGTTATTATGCTGTGAAGACAAGAACAATTCCCTCAGGATTAACAGAGTATCTGTACATCCCACAGATCATTTCAATGCTCGAAAAAAAACACATCAACAAAAGTCCTTACATTTTTCTTTCTCTTATTTTTTAGCACTAATAATGGCGTTTCCTCCAAAGTACAGAGCATCCTTTGCGACATTCACAAATCATGCAACTTGAATTCTTGGGGAAATCAAGTTGCGCTGAACCATGTGCAAACTTCAAACTATTGCCTCACCAGATTACACTGTCAACATACTGCATGTACTGAGTTAGGTTTATTCTTCTGGAGGGTAAATATGACCAACAGTGCACAAGTTTGATTGTAGCTGATTTGTGGGAGAATGGTGTTTCATCTTTTTTCACGCAGTTTAATAAATACGTCTGCAAAATGAGGCTCAGTTTCACAATAACCTGTCAAAATCCTTTCAAATACAGCAGAACATTTCAAAATACACACGCCACCAGTACTGCATTAAAACTGCATGAAAACATAGTTTCCATAGGAACAATTGAGGTCTTACGGCTACATCATGGCTTCATGGATACAGATTTGTCAGAGTATTGTTTCTATGGAGGTAGCAACTAGGCTACCCCTTAAATATAATTAGTTATATTAAGCCATTACAGGAATTTAAAAAAACAGGACTGGATTTATGGCAATATTGGATTCACAGGATTTTTAATAGGATTTTTTCATCAATGTGATATGGTATTATAATTTATCAGTCTTGTCATTTGCTGGATAAGCAAAAAGCAGACATTCCTATTTATAGTTGTGATCTATTAACGGTTTATCAAGTAAATAAATCATATATACGGCAATTTAAAAAAAAAATGATATACCGACAAATTCCATCCACAATCGCAAATCCGTTGTCTAAACATGGCAAAGGTTACAGGCTGCAGCTTGAACAGTTTTAACTGATGTATCCTTGTGTTATTCTGTGTCATATCCTACAGTGACCCCAGCACCTTTGAAGCTTGGCAATTTAATGGCTTAAGTCAACGAGACAAAACAGATTTTTCACAACAAATTTAAAAAGGGACTTTAAGATGAATGCAGGGATTTGAAACAAGTGACAAGAGCCTGTATACAAAACTCAAAACTCAAATAGGCAGATGAAAAAGTTAAAACCTTGAACTAATCTAATAATCACTAGGCAGCCAATCCGAACATATGATCCTTAGTCAAATCCAAAACACAGGTCAATGTTTACAAAACAGTAAGAAGTATGAGATGAAGTAGGCAAAGATTACAAGTTCTAGTTATGCACATATGCATTTATGATATCTGCTGCCCAAATTTTAGGGGTAAAAAAATAATCGAAAATTGCAAGTACCATGATTTTTTTGCCGACGATTTTTAAAATTGATTCTTTCCCCTGGAAATCGATATTTTTTCTTCTTTTTTCTTAACCAATGATTCACCTAAATGGTTTCCATTCTAGAATCGCAATAAATAAAAAAATCGGCACCAATGTATCGTGAAAGAATCAAATCGGGACAAAAGCATATCGTCCTAGCCCTACCAAATTTTATATCTCTTTTTTTTTTCTACTAAGTATAATGGCACAGGACACTGTATCTCCTGCATCACAACTTCAATGTGCCTGGAGCAACAAACACCACGCTACTTAACCAGCTGACCACCAGCAGCACTGGCATATAGATGAAAGACATCCATGTCGTGCTCTATTTCACATGCATGTAACAGAGACGGTCACTTCATTCACTTCTGCCTATCTAAACATGACACCTAACAATGTCAACAATTCTGCCATCTGGTCTGCAAGGTAGAAATGAGTGGAAAAGAACATGTCCAAACACTAACATACCCACCTTTCCCCTTTATTTAAACCTCCTTTTATTTTTTTAATCCATCTAACAAATAAGAATTATCTTCAATGTTGTATGTTGCACGTCTATGGTAGTTAGTCCAGTTTTGAGATTGCAAAATAAGTATTTCAAAAACGTTGAGAAATATTTTGTGGGAGGCAAATCAGCTTTTATTCATTTTATATATTTATCAAATTTCCCAAAACCTACCATTCATTGTGAAAAAGAGACTTTTCTGTATCAAAACTACTTTGGTGTAATGTGCATCGTTTTTACTTATTTTGGAGGGAACCAAATTGTCAACGCTATTCACATCCGTTTATATAAGACTGCAGCCAATGCCACACCCCCCCCCTTCAGGTAACATGACAGTCAGCTGGTGACCTCATGACAGGCAGTAAGCACTGAACTCCTATTTGTTTTTAGGTCTTGCTTCATGATTACATAACCATCACACCTGCCTATTTGAACATGTTTAAGAAACTGTAACTCAGATCCTGCATAACAAAAGGCATTTATGCAGACTACAGAAGCAGGAAAATGATTTTAAAGAAGTATGCATGAGGAACAGCATAGTACTCGGACAGTCTCAGTCCTAAAATGTTCTCAGTGTGTGTTACTGACTGAACTCCACAATGGACACTATGTACAAAAGAAAATAAGGAGGAGCCACATGGCAGGTGGCCTCCCGCTCTGGTTTTACTGCAGAGTCGTGTATTGAACTGTGCAAGCTCAATAACTACAACATTTGCACTATATCATAAGCAAATGGTCGTGTGTGGTCGTATTTCCTCACATAAAATATAATATGCACAACTCAACTCACTGCAAAGTGGAGCCAAACAATGGGGATGCACTAACCACACGTGCTCATGCATCTGGCTGCATTTGTTAAGATGATCTGTGTTTTGCAAAATAAATACTCTCGATTCCTCCTCCATACAAACACAAAGCAAGAAAGAAATGATGATTACCTGAAGTTGGACTAATGGGTCCGCATCTTCTGGTTGCCAGACCTCGACCACGCTGGTGGACATATGACTCAGAGCTTTGTGGGAGCAAGAAATAAAATGATCAGCGAGGTGTTGGGTTGGAGACTGGGCAACATTGAAGAAAAAAAAAAAAAAAACGATTTCGAATGCACCTTGTTTATTTAAAGAACTGATCCGGAAACTCACAGTCTCCGTTACTATTACTGGTTATAACAAATTAATACACTGAATGATAATCACACAGATAAGTGAGGAAATGACTTTGCCTCGGCAGGCTGACAAATGCTGTTTGCTAGCTGCTTCATTAGCTGGTAGGTTAGCTTGGTGGCTAACGAACTTGGAAAACATCTCTCCTGCTACTTCAGTACACACGGCTGTTTAACCGTGTAGTTATCTTACAACAATATGTAGCTTTACTACAGAGACACTTGTAACCGTTAAGTGCCCCTTTAAAGCCCCGGTAATACGTTACTTGCCTTCCTGAACAAGTTATTATGTCGCTTAAACCAAACAGCAACTGGAAGCTAGCATGGACTAGCAGGTTGACAAAACATTAACGTTAGCTCTTCCATGTTGGTAAAACAAATCTAAATATAATGCTCAAGTCGGCTTGAAAATGTATTCAGAACATTTTTCACTTATTTCAAATTGTACAAGCTGTTTGGACAATTTAGCCTGCCACCTATTATCCAATGTTGCTGTCAATTCAGTGAGCTAAATTAAGGTTTTTACATTTTTTTTTTTTTTTTTTTTGCAACGGTCGCGTTAACTAACCTTACACCCCGAAGCGGAAGATAAAGGCGAGTACAAACCTTGAAGCTGAGCCCCTCCGTGCTGTACGCAAGGTAAAAGTATCTGTAGTATTCCTAGTAGTATATTGATCCACGTTTTCCTGTGACAGTGGCTACCTTGTTGGAAGTCCTGAAGCCCCGCCATGCTGCCCTCTCAGCTAGCAGCCTACCTTGTGTTTCGCTGCGTTGGTTTCTTTCGCTCACCCAGCAGCAGCAGCAGCAGGAACAGGAGCAGCAGCACTCCCTCTGTCTCTGTCCCTCCCCGCCCGCTCAAACGCATTGTACAGTGAAGGCTGACACTTGCAACGAGGCTGTTTTTACGTGCCTGTTGCTGAAGGTAAAACAAAACTAAGGTGACTAAAACAAAATGCCATCATGCAAAGATATAGCTACATGTAATGTACCCTACAGTGGTGGAAAGTAAATGAATACATTTGATCAAGTGCTGGATTGAAGTGCAGATTTGAGGTTCTTATACTTTACGTATTTCCATCTCCTGCTACTTTAGATCTATTCCACTACATTTAGTTACTTTTTACATAAGAAACATATGATATGCTTATATATGATATGATGCAGTACTATAACAGTAATCTACTTGAGTATGTCTATCTCATGCTACTTTTACTTAGTGGTTGAATGAAACATAAGTAATGTACTTAACGTACAATTTTGACATACCTGCATTTTCCATGCTTCGCTACTTACTTCTATTCCACTACTTTCAGAGGGAAATATTGTACTTTTTACACCACATTTATTGTACACTTCAGTGGTGGAGGAAATACTCATATCTTTTAATCCCTTAAATAATAGCGTGTAGTTTTTTTATTACATAGTTGTATTGGTCCCTTTACTTTTAACTTACTATTAAATTAGTACAAATTTAATAAACAAATTTTGGCATCAGTGAAAAGGATTTTGGGTGATGAGTATTATATAAGCTTTTGGACTATACTTTGAGTTAAGTGAAAGTCTTTAATCGGCCTAATTATTGCATTGTTGATCTTGTGTGAGGACAAGACACGTTTTAACCAAAGAAGTCTTTAAGTGAGAGACAGTGAGATAAAACTATGCACGGCCCTCTAGGAAAACTTTGACATTCAGCATGTCAAACTCATGAATCATGAATAGGTTGGGCAGGTACGGACTTGAATCAGGTTACTCTTCTGTGGGTGTGTCAGCCCCACCTTACAAAACTGCAACTAGGCATTTAGATTTTTTTTTTTGCTGGATTCTAATAAGGAGCTTAGGGTTGTCAAAGTCTGCTCTTACAAAATGTTAAGAACAGACATTTGCATCTGCAAATTATTTAGGAACAGATTATCCTTATCATTTGAATAACTGAACGTATGCATTGGGAAACATTATAAACAGGAAACTGACAATACTTTTGATCAGTCTACAGTAGGTTTGCAAGGATTTGTAATGTTTCACATAGCATTTGTCTCTTAATACTATCATTTTCTTTTTTAATGGCTTGGAGATAAACATTTTTCTTTTTTTTTAAATAGCATGCATTAAGAAAAATAAGCAAGTCACGAAAAAAACAGAGAACAATATGTCTGCAATGCATTCATCTACTGGAAAGAAAAGTGATGAGTAAGACCAGGCGAGTACATTTGCAATTTAAATCAACAAACCCCCGACACATTGCTTGTCAACTAGGTCATTGAGTAAAATATGGAACACACAACTACCTGTTTTGCATCTGGTTTGACAGAGAAAAAGAGAGGAAAATAAGCAGGGCAATAGTCATTCTGGACATGTCATGACAACAATGTTACTTGTTTGTTCAGCTCTGAAAAAAAGTGATTTTGTGACAGATCTTGCAATGTTTCAGTGACAATTTCTAAAGTAATGAAAGCACAAAAG
This sequence comes from Perca flavescens, assembly GCF_004354835.1. Lineage (NCBI taxonomy): Eukaryota > Metazoa > Chordata > Actinopteri > Perciformes > Percidae > Perca > Perca flavescens. The sequence goes on along the minus strand of NC_041332.1, from coordinate 31,636,437 downwards.
ATAGAAGGCCTGGTGTAAATACATTTGTACATGGCACGCTAAATTTAATAATCCATAAAATTTCAAACAATGGCTTTTTAACTCAAAGGGACATTTTATTTGCAGCACGAGAAAAGAGCTTCTGCAATAAGTAAATTTACTTTAAATATTTACAGCACTTGTACACATAACAAATCCTAAACATGTCCTCTGTAATTCAATTCTCCCGTCAGTCCCAGTGCACTTTTTGTGAAAAATAGAGGACTAGATGTTGCTCAAAAGTTTTTTTTCTTTCAGCAAAAATAAAAGGTAGGAAAAAAAAGAGCACAAGCATTTGATTCCAAACCGTCTGTTTAAACCATATGCATTAGATCATTGGCTGCACAGATGTGTTAAGTGTTAATTCCTTTCCATCATCATTTTGGGGCTCTCAGTTTTCATGCAAACAGGTGTCCCAAAACTCAGGCTGCTAAGTTGTGTTCATCACAGAACCCCCTCACCCTTCACAGCAACTAGTGATTGCATTTCTTTTCTGGTTGCACCAATGCAACATATCGGCTGATAAATTCCATCTGCCACAGCAAAATTACTAAAATCTGGCCTTATTCAAAGCCTACACCAGACCATAGATATGCCTTTCACGTTACAACACTGAACATAAACTAGAACTGCTGAGACAAGGTATACTTGCCTCAAACTGAAAGCTTAAACACTTATTTTGCACTTTGACCATGAACTCTGGTAGAGAAGCTGGCAGTCAGTCCATGTAGTCAAAGTCTTCAGGAATCCCAAAGGCTTTATTAATGTGGCTGTCATCAAAAGAGAACTTCTTCTTTGTCCATGACTTTATGGCGAAAACATTGTCTGAAAACAGAAATCAAAATCTTTGTTTAACTAGCCAAAATACACTAACGCACATGCCCCTCCAGTGTTATATATAGTATTATAGATAGCAAAGTCAGTCTGGGATTATGAGAATATTTTGGTTATTTTGGCTGGAGATTTAATAATTACTTTCTGAAAACAGAACCTTTCATTCACTAGTGACTATGTCCCACATCTGAAGATAATTTGGGCAATTAAGGTGAATCTGGTCATAGGTCTTAACAAGAGTGGAGGCTTACTATGACAAAGCTCCAATGTGTGATGCAAGTGCACCAGTATTTTTGCATAAAAATCTTGCTAAGTGGTAGGTAGAGTTAGGTAGGTAGAACTGTGCGTGAGATGGAATATTAGTGTCTAGAAATGTCCCCGATTGTGGCCGGGTTAGCTCATGGTAGAGGGGTTCAATTCCGACTTGCGGCCCTTTGCTGCATGTCAGTCCCCTCTCTCTCCCCTTTCATGTCTTCATCTGTCCTGTGAAAATAAAGATCTAAAAATGCCCCCAAAAAATTATCTTTAAAAAAAAAAAAAAAATGTTCCTGATTGAGACATAAAATTGCATTTCTTGGCAACTTCCCTCAAATATTAAGTAAAAGTGGAATATTTGCAAAATCTTACTATTATAGGCCTTCCGTTTTTGACTATGACTTGGCCAATGAATTAGCTTTACTCTAATTTTTGCTAATTCTTTGATTCAATTAATATGTATGATGAATGCATGTAATCACCACAGTCTATTTGCATTTCACTCTTACTTGAAGGCACTGTGTTGACTGCAGTATAAACTGTAAAATATTTCTTGAATTTACCTTGATAGTGAAAACGAATGCGTGTGAAATATAGAATCTGAAAATACCTTTTTGTATACAAAAGTCATAAAAGTGTAGAATTTCAACACAAATACAATAAGTACATAACCAATACACAATCTGATTTTACTTCATTCACATATCGGCTTATTAATTCTACAAATAGGCTAGATAACCTTCACCATTGCTGTAATCAGAAATTACAATTACCTTCTATTGCTGTTTATTTTACAATCTAATCTATGACTAGAAGTAAAGTTTTTAGAAGTGATATACAAGACAAGCTGAAAACTGTGGATGTGTCACCCATTTAAAGAGTAAATCAAATAGCTTTCTGTAGAGTAATGCCTGTCTTATCAAAAGCTTACATCAATAAAATCTGAATCATGTTATCAGTAATGCCTTTCACGTGAGTCCTGTAGGATCACTGGACTCCAGTTTTTGAAATGCAAGTGATTAACTGTGTCCGGGCTTGTGAGTGAGCTTTTATGTGTGGGTGTGTCTCGGTGTGACAAGGCTACAGGTAAAAGCTGCAAAACATCGTTTTTGAAAAGTAAGCAATGATGGATCTGCTTTCACAGAACAAGTTGCAGACACAGGCAATTCAATACATTAAGTGGGGTTGTTACTGAAGCCTGCAGGAGTCTGTTGTTAGAAGCTGAAATAATGCCAGCTAGTGCATGTGAAAATGCAAGAAAGTAAAAACCAAAATAAATTTGCTGATTGGCAGAACTGACAAAATTGTGCTTTTAGATGTAACAGGATAGTTGTTAACATTACAGCTTGTACCGGTAGTACTGTGAGGAAACATTTTATGCATTAGTTTAGAAGTGTCCACCCCAGATGAGGTAAGTACAAGTTATGGAAGAGGCAGATATGACTCATGAGTATAATTATATGGAAGTAAAGCAAAAATGGGCCAACGAAAACTGACAACGCAACTTTGTTGACCAGTTACAGGCGATGTTGACCCTAAAGAGTCAAAACACCGCAGGTCCAGCTGGTTACCATGATGCCCTAAAGTCAGCGGTCTCCAAGGTTACCACTTAGGTCAATGAATGCACACAGAGAGTCTAAGTCTTGACTGCACAGAGATGACGTGTAAGAAATAAAAATAATCAGTAAAGCTGGCTATGCTTTATGAGGATACAAATCATAGTTGAATTAGTTGTGTGTTTAGTGGAAGAGCACTGTGACAGCTTAGTCATGCAAAATGAGAAAAGGATACTGTTGTACGTGCAGAAAGCAGCACTGTATGACGGTGGTCAGAAAGCAACAAGAGTGCAGCAACAAAGTTAATATCAGTTTGATATCAGTTTGACCATGAGAATAAGTTACTCCTCAACCTGTGACAGGCAACAGCAGCGCATTGTTCTCTCTGACCATCAGCATAGTTAAAGTCTGCCTAAGAACTGATGAAGAGGGCGTGTGCCAAAAGACTGGGACCAGTCTGTGCACCAACCAGGGGAGGCTAAGTCTAAACCACGGTACTCCTCCAACTTTTAATAAACAAATCAAAATGCTCTTAGAGACTGATATATGAATTCATGTATAAGCCAGAAAATTCAGTCTGATGAGAGAAGCCTGTGTGCCAGCTCAATTGGACCCGAGTACACGTTTATGCTCTTATGATTTTACTTAAATAAATACTTGTTAAACTTTTAAGTCCTCTTCTTGCCTACTTAGTGGATTTTGAGACATGACACATGCTGACCACAAAGTGCTCTTACAGCTTGAGTGAGAGACCTGCCACAGTTATTTGTGTACTGAATATTTAGAGGCAACTTTCCGGAGTAACTGTATTATTGATCTGGACTAAGGCTGCAACTAATGACTAGAGCTGAGAGGATCCTTAATTAATTAGCCAATCGACAAAAAATGGTTTTGGTTATTTCTTAAACACTAATGTTAAATGTTCACTGGTTCCACCTTCTGAAATGTGAGGATTTGATGGGTTTCCTTGTCATATATCATAATAAACTTTGGGTTTTCAACTGTTGATTGAATAAAACAAGCAATCTGAAAACACATGTATTTTCCACCATTTACTGACAGTCATATTTGATAGACCAAACAATTAATCACTTACATACACAAAGAAATAATCTGCAGATTAATTGACTATGTAAATAATAGTTAGTTGCAGCATTACTAATGATTTTTTTCAATATTGATTAATCTGCCTGAATATTTTCTTGATTAATCAACTGTTTGGTCTATAAAACATCAGAAAAAAGGCCAAGGGGATGTTATCCAATGTCTTCTTTTGTATGCAAGTATGTAGTTCAAAACCCTAAATGATTCAATTTACCAAATTAATTCTCACATTTGAAAAGCTGAAACCATCACGTAGATGGCCAATACGTTTCTGTGAACAATCATCGTTCATCAGCTCTTAACTTATGCACAGGGGTACCACAAGGATCGATACTTGGCCCGCTTCTGTTTAGTTTATATAATTATTTGCCGTTAGTTTGCCCAGATATCAAAACACTAATGTATGCCAAGACTGTAGGAATGTTTTTCACAAAAAGACACAGCAACATTGTGTCAAATATAACCATTTCAGGTCAAAACATTAGTATTGTGCCACAATTTAAGTATCTGGGCATTATTATTGATTCTAATCTTTCTTTCAAAGTACATGTTAAAGTGTGCAATAGGATCAAGTTTAGCCTAGCCATGCACTAACTTGTAATGCTGCTAAATTATTTATGGATGCCATGACTTATGGCACATCTAACGTATTGTCTGACAAGCTGGGGACAAACTAACAGCTCGTCACTAAAGTCACTAGCAACTCTTTACAAGAAAAGTTTTGGACCAGAAGCCTAACCGTTCACATTATTGTATTATCCTAAATAACTGTAACCTGCTGAGCTGGGAAGATGTCATCAAATACAAAAAAATCTGTCTGGTCTACAAAATTCTGCATAACACCGCTCCTCCTCCTTTTAACTCATTCATAATCCAATAACAGTAACAGCAGCAGTCAGATCACCAGAAGCACCACATGAGGGGACCTTCCATTCATGAAAAGCACATTTGGTCAATTATCATTTTCTGTTACGCCAATACAAAACTGGAATTCACTGCCCACCAATTTCAAAGATATACATACATATTCCACCTTTACAACTAGAGGTGTGAATCTTCACTGATCTCCCAATTCGATTACAATTATCATGTCAGCGATTCAATTCGATATCTCGATGCATCACGATGCGTCAAATAAATCTTTCTATTAAAGCCATGTAGGATATTTAATTCATAGCTTTTCAAAAACAAAATTCTGCAGTGCTCTAATACTAAATAAATTGGATACATAAAACTACAGCACTGAGCACATGGTAATTCCTGAATGTGAAAAACATAACAGAATATGTAAACAGAAATGTTGTTAGGTCTACATTAAATTGTAAACAGAAATAATCGATTATGAGCCTGCCGATTATCGATGCATCGATTATTTACAACACACCTTAAAACATTCCATCTCTGCTGCCTGCCTCCACGTTATGTCTTGTATGAGCTTTTATTGTGAATTCTGTGACTATTCTCCTTTCCCTTGTCTCCTTTGAATAGTTTTTACGGCATTAACTACTTTAATGCCTTTGCCATCATCTGTGCTTGCTTGTTTATGTGCCACTTGTTTGTATGCATTAATCACTTTTGCTTAGGCCTGCTTTCATTATACAGGTAATGTAATTTATTTTAATTTGCTAACCATTGTATTTTAGGATGCCGAATGTCAGCTGGCCTGGGACTACAGCTGAAAATTAGCCGCAGAGGCTAAAGCTGCTCCTTTTACTGTGCAGTTAATTAAAGGGAACTGTCCACGGCATTATAAACTAATAAACTAAACCAAAAGAACTTAAATGACTAACCGATTAGCAAAATACTGTAGTTGGCGATTCTTTTTCTGTTGATCAACTAATTAATTTAAATTCAACACATTTTTGCATCTCGATTCCAGACTTATTGAATATGTATATATTAAAAAGATTAGATGACTCACCTGTCCATCTGGAAACAGCTTCTTTTGCTACAACATTTGACTTTCCTGCAAAACAACAATTTGTGATCAGTTTGAATACATGCAATCAATTAAAATGTTCAGGGTTTGAGACATCAGCACAGATCTGTGATTAAAACTTAAAGACACCTACTGAACAGCAAAGCCATTTCAAAACCGTAAAATTAGAAGTTTTTCTTAATTATGCTGTGTATATCTGACTAACAAAGATAAGAGAAACAGAACATCATTGTCCTTTTGTGTTGCAAATCCATACCACGTGTATGTTTTTTGACCCATGCTTATAAGCAAGACTTGCATACTGTGCAAATGTAAAATAGGCCAAACAAATAGATGCCTAATGTGAAAGCCGAGATGACAGAGAGGGAAATGTTTTCTGCAACAAATATACTGCAAGTCTATTAAATAAAAACAAAACTGCCCCAAAACACTGAACACAAGACAGAAAACATAATGGGAAAGTGGACAAAAATGAAGGTCAGCAGCAAACAATATCCTTTATGGAGGAAAGTGTGGTCAGCGATGTGATTTGGATAGCTACAGTCATACTGTACGAACAAGAGGTGATTTACTATAAAATTCAAGTGGACAGTTTAGCCTACACCTTCCCTGCAGCTGTGGATAAAGTCCATCTAGAAACCTGGCATAGAACACAACAGAGTACTAACTGGATTGCTCTCAAGTTTAAAGTGACATAAAACCAGATTCTAAAACAACAGCAGGTAACATCTAACATTAGGTTGCTAGGCACCTGGAATAACCGGTTTATAAAATAACTACTAACTATAAACAGACCCTTATTTGGCTGCTGTGCTAAGACTGGGCTGTGGCATCCTAAAATCCCACCTGAAGAGCGAACTGGCCCAAAGACTTGATCAGTGGCAATGTCATTGACTGTCAGCAACGGTCATTTTGGCGTTTTATTGAGAGTGAAAACAAGCATATATCTACATTTGATATCAACAAAAAGAAATAGCAGCGGCAAATGGGAGGGACTGAATTGAATAACTTCTGACTCATGAAGCTGTAAATGAGCCTGCGTTAGACGAGATGACTAATTTAAAAAAAAATCTGTTGTCCCTTATTAATATATACACAACATAATAAATATCGTGCACAAAACAGTACACATGGACCTATAAATGATGTCACAGTGCAACACATGGTAGTTAGCTACAATCATACGTAACAAAAGGAAGTATAAGAAAGGAAAGATAATCACAAAAATTGTTTTTCTTTGGTAAACAAGTAATTTAAGAATTCTAAATAATTCCAAAACCATCAATACATGCGTTTACTGTTGTGGTTTCCCCTCAATATAATTGTAAATAAGATATGTAAATTCATGTCCAACTTTTAAACTCTGCCTGCTCATATATTGTCATACCTGCCATGCATATGCCTGTGGCTGTGACCTGTTCGAGGCGTTTTTTAACCCCATTTTGACCTGACAAATCCGACATCAATCAAAATATTTGTCCACCACCACTAATATTTAGAGTGATAATTACAGTGAACATGTGTCACTGTGCTTCTAACAGTTTTGTCTGATCAAATATGAGGAGTAACACTTGACACACTGACTACAATCCACAAATGTATTCCAATTTTGGTTTCATTTGGATTTGCTCAAATGTTTGGTTTGTCTAACAGTGTACCAAAGGCACAGCTTTTAGAAAGTAATGCACATATTTACCTTGGAGTATATTTCTAACTATTATTGTTGAGTGTTTATTATCCGTATTTTAAAATTATTATTTATTTTTCTAAATCCCATTCCTAAAAACAAAAGGCATTAATGGTTAAAATGTACGTGTCGTAATTTTGCAGCAGTGTCTCAACCAGTGGTGGAAGAATTACTCAGATCCTTTACTTAAAAGTAGTAATACTAAGGCTGCAACTAATGATTATTTTCATTGTCAATTAACCTGTCAATTTTTTCTTGATTAAACAATTAGTTGTTTGGTCTACAAAAGGTCAAAAAATAGGGGGAAATGTCTATGTGTTTCCCAAAGCCCAAGATGACAGCCTCAGGTGTCTTGCTTGTCCACTACTCAAAGATATTCAGTTTACTGTCAAAGAGAAGTGAAGAAACCAGAAAATATTCACATTTAAGAAGAAGGAATCAGAAAATATTGACTTTTTCTTCATTAAAAAATGACTCAAACCAATTAATCAATTATCAAAATAGTTTGCGATTAATTTAATAGTTGACAACTAATCGATAAATGTTTGCAGCTCTAAGTCTAAATGTACTTTAAGCCCTTTTAGCCCTGGTCTTAACAGACATTTGCTTTAAAGATGCTCTCGGAACCTCTGAATGAGAATCACATGTGCATGAACAGGTCTGAGCCCATTCTGCAAGTTCAGTCCAAGCCCCCTCAGCAGTAGACCTAACATAATGTCATACACTCTGTGCATCTTGATTGCTCTCAGAGCACGAATCAAGTTTCACTGCGGGAGATGGCTATCTGTATCAAAGCTGTGCCTGTGTGCATGTGGTGTAGTTTAAAAAAAGAGGAAATAATACCTGTAGGCAAGTGGAGACACAGTGATGAATGTGAAAACAAAGCGAAAGAGAAAGCTTATCCTTTCTCTTTCTCACTAACTAATGAGTGTGTCTATTAAATGTGGCTGTATTAATGATCTGTAGTACATAGTATAACTTTCACTATCATACACATACAAGTTGAAGCATAACAAACAGAGAGAGAGAGCATTAACTTACTGTGGAGAAAGAGGTCAGGTAAAAAATAGGAATAGGCTTTGGATCCCACATAAACCCCCTGGAAATAATGATAATCATCTAATATGTCTGCTCCATCAGCAAATAAGATCATATGACCAGTATGGCTTAACATTTAATACTTTAATGTGTTCTACTTAAATGTTTTATCTGCATTTCAATAGGAAAAAAGTTTTTATTTCTATTTGTAAAGCTGTAGAAAAAGAAAACCAAACTTTCCTAGGGTTAGGATTGGGAATCCAACAGCTGTTGCAGTGATTAAGCCTGGCAATAAGTTCATCACAGGCCCCAGAGGCTGAGTTTCTGCAGAGGGGCTAGCAATGTGATCATGAAGTCATTTCTCTGGGACCCAAATAAAAATGTTTAAAAGCATGTGACGGCATTTGAGATTTTAGCTTGTTGTGGCACCAATCTAATACAATTTATTTTGGGTATTTTTACATATCTACCATACAGCGTAGAGAATATTTAGTCGCTACGCATGTGGCTGCAGCTGTAGTAAAACAAATCAGATCCCATTGCCTTATATTCTTTTCTGGGTTACTTAAACTCTGCCTTAATCTAAATTCACTTTCCATTTACACTAGTAGACTATAACCTAGGTTTCAACTTATTTAAAAAAAAAATCAGTGATTATCAGTAAACAAGTCCATATTTGTGTCATGTTGGAGCGGAAAGAAACCTGCAGACGTGTGTGCAGACTAAATATATGCTTGATGTAACATTGGGAGGTGCAGGTAAACAGACCATATATTTTTTATGACACCACACATGTCACATGTGTACATAAGGTAACACACCCCCTTTACCGCAGGTCAGCGGTATCATGAACTCAAGGCAGTATAGGATTTTTGTAACACTAATAATAACTGTGTGCATTGTGTGGACATACTATAGAGTACACTATAGAGTGTGAATAAGTCACGACCAGTGGCCTTGCCTTAGCCATTTGAAAAGCTTTTAACTCTAAAACCCTTTGAGCTTAGAGGTTACACAAATCATTTAGACCGTCATTACAACTGACATGCACATCTTCAGTCTGCAAACTGTACCAAGGTCTTATTTTTATCACTCCTTTGTTTGGCAAATTGTGGGAGGCAGTGCTGAAGTAGTCCAGCTCCTAATGCACAGCTCATTATTGGGTTTGAAACCACTTATTCGTGGTAGTATGAGTCATATAGACACCCCTCAAGTGGTTTGTTTGTTGGACGTTGCCCTAGTCTCTTTTCGATAAGAGATCCTAACTGGATGCAAAAATAGCGCCACCTGTGCCTTGATGAGCGAGCTGACGTTGGGATCCAGTCTACATTTCTCTCTTTGGCATCACTTTTGGGAGAAAAAAAAAAAAAGTCGCTAACTACAAGATTACTGTCAGATGATTCTATCAATTGTCAAAACCTTACACAAAATACTTGTTATATAACACATATAAGCTTTTAAATACAGTGGCAACAATTGATTCAACATTGTTAGACATGCACAAGACAAATCAGAAAATCAACAAACTCCTTATAATTTGCCCAAATCCACTTTGTACTCGAGGTGCTTTTTAGCTGCATAGCCAACGCATGACACACTCGGATGCTCAGTGAACATGGAAGCTTTTCTGCAATGTAATGCAATCCAATACAGCCGCAATAAATATAAATGTTTTGAAAAAACAGTCATGTTGCATCTGTACTCACTCATCTCCTCAATGACTTCTGGATCACATTCCCTGTACTTGTCCAACTCGGCCTGCAGCTGAGTTCGCTCCTCTTTTAGAGCCTGCAGCTCCTTCAGCAGAGAGCTTCTCTCCTTCTGCACACGGACAGAGATTGATTTTATAAGTCTGATTAACACGGCTTTGTCAATCTTTTTTATTTTTATCACTTCTCATTCAAAATAGATATTTTTTTCTCTACAAAGTGTGGAAGCATGTGAAAAGATCCTTACTGTATCTTCACGTCCTACTTTCGCTTTTTCAACCGCTTTCTCCGCAGACACTTTCCGCTGCTTTGCTTCAGAAATCTGTCAGGTAAAACAGTCTAACATTAGCCATATTCAACACCAAACTGCTGCCAAAAAAAAACCCATAGATAATAGAGATTTCCTGTACTCAACCATACAAATAAACACTACTGTTCTTGACATACTTGTTTGAAGTTAAACATGGGGAAGCCGTTACTGAGTACAACCAATGATCACCGACAAGGCAATAAATCAACACCGGTTAGCAATCTTCTAACCGAGAGAAGACGCAAACTGTTATGTATACACCCTTAAAATCTAAATTGCTAATGACTGCTCACCAGTGCTAGAGACCAATGGTCTATTGATATATATTAATAGCCAATTACAGTGCTGTAAAGCATATTAATTTGGGTGAAATAAAAAGTAAGCTGTGTTGTAATTTGTATATTACACTTCCAACTTTTTCATACAGACTCTATAGAGCCGATAGTCATAACATTAAGCATACACATTTACATCGCTGTGTTAACAGATAAGACCTGTATATTGTAATGCATATGGTATAATCACACGTCATTATGTGGTGACAGATTGCTGCTCTACATCATTTGACTTCTGTCGCAGAAATCTGGTGGCCATCATTCTCTGAGGAGTCGCCACCCTCACACCATCTGTCTGCCATGAAACAGGAGAGGGAAGTGGGACGCAACAGACACCCAGAAATCCAAAGACGGGTTACTGCTACTGCAGTGTGATAACACCTCTCACAAAAGCCACCAAGACTGTGCAACATGGGAGATTTCTGATTCTCAGTTATGAATAGGGCTCATTATTTTGCTTTGTTTTTGTATTCGGGAATTCAATAATTAAACCACCACCACTTCCCATTTTTCTCTTTGCCTTGTTATTAACAGAAGCGCTTTCTGGCCCGTGCTCGTCATATGCTGACCTCATTTACTGTCAACTATAGAGTGCAGTGTCTACCAGAAAACACAACCTTTGGTGAAATGTGAAAATCTATCTTCTCCTTTCACAAAAATATAGGTATTTTTAATAGAAAAATCTATTATCAGCTCTGGAGAGATGCTTTACATCACAGTGTATGTGCTGTATAGAGCAAAGTGTTCTGTATTCATTGGGTTTTGTTAAGTAGCACCTGCAGATTTTGACATATGAGGTCGTTTTCAGACTAAAACGGAGTGTCCTCACCTGATTTTGCAGCTCCTCCAGTTTCTTCTTGCGAGCGTGGAGGGCTTTGCTGGGAAAGGCCCAGTAGTAGTTGGACGTACCCACTCTTTCACAGTCCACCATGTTGTCATCCACCAGGCTCTGCAGAACATCCTTCACAGACATGGGAGCTAAAAGCAGCAGAGAGAGAGGAAAGAACACCACCTACATCAAAAGGTCCAAAACCCTCTCCCTCCATTTTCTATTACTGCACTGCCTTCTAAGCAGTTGATGCCATGTGTGGATTATTGATTGTGGAGTAGAGGTATGATTGCTACAAGCATAGAACATATAAATAATGATGTGAAAATGTATCTGATGTTCGGTATAATATTGCATTCTACGAAGGATTTAAAAAAAGCACAAGTCAGCATCAGGTCTCATTTTTACTGTTGGCAAGGCATACCACTCACATGTTCACACAACTAAACCCACACATCTGCAGCCTCTGTGGCTGTTGTATGCTTATCTGAGAGAACATTGCATGAGAGGATGTAATGGAGCAGGAGTTCCATCTTGAACAGTGTCAGCGGTGAAATGCGATACTCCCACACATTTGCTCAGCCGGTCCACTGTAAAACAAAGAGCGTATCTGCTCAGGGCTGAGCTGTGCTGAGTCCTGAGAGGACGTTGAACAGCAGCGTAAAAAAATAAAAAGGATTGAAAATTAAAAACACTCTGGATGGATCAACCAAACTCTGTGTGTGCATGACTTCAGGGCTGTCTTTTCCAGTCCGTTGTCTTGTTTCTGTTCACGTGATTCAAATAGATTTTTGCCCATTTTCAACTTCAAACTATTCTGCCTTTTAATTGTTACCAGTATACCACGCTTTTTTTTTTCTCAGTTTAGCTGAGATCACTCCCTTGGCCCCTTTTCTCACATGCGCTCCCCTACATGAAAATGTGCCCATAATGCAGATCTCTTGTTGCCCCCGCCCCCCCATCACTCAGTAACTTTATCATGCCCAAGTAAGGGGGACCAAAACATGTGCTTTTAATCACAGCAACACAATCCAGTTTCTCCAGATTAATGTTATGTCGATTATAAAACAAAATCCCTCTTCAGTTCACCCAAACATACAACACAGCTTTGTTCCTCTGCAGCACTTAAACATCCCAGTTTGTATTTTAAATGTTCCCTCGATACTCATAATGTTGGGCTCCATGTTGACATTAAGAGAATGTGTTTTATTTAAAACTAAAAGCTTCCAACAATACTCTGCACTATGAGATTGCTGCCATTGCTGGGTCTGGCTAGAATACAGTTAAGATGGCAACAACTAGTCCTGGTTGCCATGGTCACGTTGCAAGCATGTCACCACAATGTTTTCACGAATGCAAGAGGGTGCAATGCCTGTTGATACTGACTGAATGGTCTTTGGAAATAAACTGATGGTATTTTACGTAAAAGCGCACTAAATCATCTGCTGGTCTCACTAACATTGATGCCTATGTTTATAAGTCCTGAATGATTTAGGCTATGTATAGACGGAAACGATCTGAAGAGAAAACGCAAAAGTGGCAACATACAGACACGCGACACACACACGAGAATCTGCGTGCATATGGTGACGCAAAAGTGTGTGAAATGCGATCCACCAAGTCCGCGCGCGTGCGAAGAATCTTCGTTCTACTACTCTCCCTCTCCTCTCCCTAGTAGCGCGAAGGGAACAACAAAAGCTGACAATTTTGCCTGGACTGACGAGGAGGTGGAGTTATTGCTCCAAACAATGCACACACAGACACGCGACACACACACATACAGCGCACACAGTGCGATTTTACCCTTTAGACGGGAATGCGACAGATTTCCACTCTGGAGGGTGGTTTCACTTTTTTGCGTTTTTAAAAAGGTCCCACGTCATGAAAATTTAACTTTATGAGTTTTTTTTACATTAATATGCGTTCCCCTAGCCTGCCTATGGTCCCCCAGTGGCTTGAAATGGTGATAGGTGTAAACTGAGCCCTGGGTATCCTGCTCTGTCGATCTGGAATCTTGCTCCTTATGGAGGTCATAAGGAACAAGGTTACCTCCCCTTTCTTTGCCCTGCCCACCTAGAGAATTTGGCCCACCCATGAGAGAGAGACATCATGGCTTCCAAACGAGCAAAGTGCCCCCCCAAATCAACACAGAAATGGCACATCCTAAGGAAAGCTAATTGTGGGACTGGCTCTAGTGGCTGTAATTCTGCACCAAGGCTGAATTTCGGGAAACAGACTTCAGATAAAGTATTAGGGGACCACTAAGGCCTATATAAAAGCAACCAAAGAGCACCATGTCATGGGACCTTTATGCCCCAGAAATGCCGTCACCGTCTAAACAAAAGGCACATCTGATGAAATATTTTGTGGTTTTCACCCACGAGCGTATTCGTGTAAACAAGGCCTGAATTTAGTGCCTTTTTTGTATTATGAACAACATACACCGTTGTAAAAGTGCAACCCTTTCAGATGAAAGTGCATGTTTAACTAAAGTGTGAAGTATGCAACAATAAATAGCTCTGTTCACTTTCGATTACCATAAAAATAACTGCGGCTCGACATACAAGGTCAGTGTGGTTAATGGGCATAACTGAAACTGCAAACAAAAGTAAAACATGACAAATGTTTAAAATGTTAGTGCATTATGTTTCCCCTTTGGAAATCACAGTGTCTAGTGTTCAGACTCAGCTCCCACATTATTTTTCTTTACCAAAAATAGAGTGACGTGACATCTCTGCTAGGTAGAATCCAGTAAGGCAAACACACAAAAAAACGACTGCACCAATTTTGTGAAACAGGCAGCCAACCTGAACCTCATACAGTTCCACCATATGAGGTCCACCATTTTAAAAAATCTCTACTAAAACTGTGGATCATTACTCACTTATTCCCTTTGTCTTAGGAGCAATCTTCTCAATGTCTTTCAGCTGAAACACATCTTTCTACAAAGAGAATGAGGGAACACATTTAACGAAAAACATTTGTTTTTATTATTTTATCATACAAAAAGGAACTATTTACCATCTAAATCAGAGATCTTCAAAAGGGGGTCCCTCAGTGTCATTGCAGGGGGGCCTCCAAATTATTGTTAATTTTTGAAAGTTTTTTCAGAAATTAAAATGTCTTAACAAGAATCCAACATATTATTAGCAAATATAAATCCCCTCTGCTTACTGGCCTATCAGAGTAAGGTAGTCATTAAGGTAGCCATCCACAGATACAGTTAATAAGGATTCACTGTGCCACAGGTATGTTTAACATTAAAAGATGATATATAAAGTCATGCCAAAAATTATTATTTTAATAGCGTAGTAGATATGCAAAAAAAGGTGTGTATAAAGGCTTTAGGCCACCCTACACCCTTTCGTAGGCACAGTTTAATATGCAACTTAATTATATATATATACACACAACACATGTAGTAGGGGGTCCCTGCTCCATCTCTCTTTCAGTTAAGGGGTCCTTGGTTTAAAAAACGTTGAAGACCCCTGATCTAAATCATCTATCTCAGTCTGTATCAGAATCTAGTTTTTGGCTGCACTTTATTCAAGCTTTTTGGAAATGAAAAAAACTGATATATTCATGGATTACAGTTGTCATTGTTTTATTATAAACAATAACTCTGCCTTTCCAGGTATTTCTAGTCATAGTTTACCTATTTTGGGCAGCCAAAAACAAAAACATTATTTCTGTACTTGTTTTTGCCTAATTTTATCTCATTGTAGTGCTGAAATGTTCCATGCACAGCACTTTTAAACTTTGTTTTACTACCAGTATATTAATATTAACTAATCAAAATTACTTACTTTGCAAGGACTTAAACTGTGATTTTTTTGTTTTGTTTAGTGTCAGAAAAAGAATTATATTAAGCATTTAAAAAGAAATCTCTTTCTAAATTTTCATTTTATTGTCTAATGTGACTTTGTTGGGCCAGTTTAATTACAAATAGCATATATGTGTGCAGATGATATGTATGTGTATCAAAGAGAGAGAAAACCACATGACCAAGTGATGATTTTCTTTAAAGAACAACGTGTTCCTTATCTGTTGCAGGTTTTAAAATTGCAACACAAAACTTTCTCAGTATCACTCGAGTGTCAAGTCATTACAGTCAGGTCCATTTATGGTCTGGTAGGTAGTTTGTATGTTAGTTTTGGTCTCCTTCACATAAAGTGGGCAGCCTTAATCAAAATTAGCGACATTAAGATTAATACTCAGATTGCATTAAAGAAAATGAAACACATAACAAAACTGGCTAGTAAGTAAAGTGATTAGCTTTGAAATACATTGTGGTCACAGTGCAAGACAGCACAGAGGGGATATGGAGGCCTTAGTCTAAATTATATTGATATAGTCATAATGATTTTATTTTATTTGATTGATTATATTTGATTTAGTGCTTTATATATAATATATATATAATATACACCAATGTTTCACATAGTTGTGGGCATAATAGTGCTGTCTATACCTTTTGTCCAGCTTTATTCTTAGCGGTTATGTCAATTTCGGTGCAAGTACATTGAGCAACGAAAATACGGAGTCAAGCCATTAAAGCTGACTCTGATTCCTACTTTAAACCGTTATGTGGTCACCTGCAATAGGAGAACTCACCGTTTCAAAGAAAATTTCCATCATGCGACTTCTCTTCTCTTCCAAACTTAGTCCTTTCTTCTTTGACTGTAACAGATAGTTTAATGAAACATAAGGCCTGGATACTTTTAGTAACAGCCACTAATAGGCCACTATATTACACAGCAATAGAATCATATGCAAGTGGCAGTAAACACTGTATTAGGGATCGATATCCCAGTATTTTGCATGCAATAGGAACAAAACATGAACATGTCACAATACATGTCTACCATTTGCAGCACTTTGAAATATTTTGGTTTAATATAGGCTATAATTGCTGCCTGTGTGGCTCTTTGCTTCTACGTCAGTGTTGTTGTAGTACAGCTTTCGGTCACCAGGCAACAATGTTCTCAGTGATTTATATGGCTTGCTGCTCCATTTGAGTAGCTAGCTATGTCTAGCTTTTATTATTTTTCACCTTTCCTCCGGTGAGTTCCTGTATTAATATGTCCTCCATTATGAGGACGTAACAATAGAGCTAATTAACGTTATGCTACATAAAGTTAATGGGTCATGAAACGTAGTACGACGTTCCTAAATAAGAGTAACATACACGTACATGATGGGTAACATATTGCTAAGTGTAATGCTAGCTAGCTAGATCATTGTAATAACTTGGTGATGTAGCTAGCTAGCTAACTGCCGGGATTGTTATCGTTCGCTGGGAGCTAGCTTGGAAATGCTAGCTAGCTTGTAACGTTACTTATCTTTAAACGTCGGACTTGTCTGAAGCACTATCACATCATCATAAAGATGATCTGCTTACCATTTTATTATGTTGGCTGTACCAGCAACGTCCACTAACATTAAGGTTGTGCTTTACAAAGTGTTATAGCTATAACGCTGAGGTTATGTTTATAATCCAAATAAGAAATCGTCCGAATTTCCCGCGGAAGGCTGTGACGGGGGTTCTGCTGCCTTCATAGCTCCTCGTAAACTCCAAATAACCACAGTCCCGTGCGGAGTATTTGGATGTAAGTTATTAGCAAACTGTTGATAGGAAGTGTGCTTAGTTTATTTATTTTTAAAAGCTACTGGGCACATCGATTTATGGTGCAAAGACACGTCTGTGCGTACCGCAGAAAAACGGTCATGTTTGCCGGTTTGGGTCGTAAGGGTCTTCTTTGCTCGCTTCAGTCATGATTATTTCCGACAACAAATGAAGGCAATATTACTTTAACGGGGAGGAGCGATGTTGTTGGACGACTTCTCGTGATTTTCTGACTCCCTCTGCTGTCTAACAAAATTCATTGTTTAAATAGGAACAGGAATGTATAATAAAAAGGCCCTAATTGTCAAAATATTAAACTATTAATTTCTGTAGGTCTGCTGTCAACGACAACGACATGAGTGACAGTGTGCTGTGCAGACTTGCAGCCTTTTGTTATCACCAATCATATTGAAAACACTGATTGGAGGGAGAATTAAAATATAGGCTACCTGCAAACCTTAAGATTTTTAGAATAATGAACATGCAAATTGCATTTATGACATACTAGTGTCAGTCTTCAAACGAATAGATACTATATATTAAAAAAAAAAATGTATTTCCTCATAATGCAGAGTTATCAGATATAAGCTAATAACAAATGCCCCTTATAATGACACCACAAAATTAATTACAAACACAGTATTCTTTCCTATGGGCACTTTAATTCCAGTTGGCATTACAAATATAAACAAGAAAATGGAAAACAAATAATTTATAAGGATTGTGTAAAAAAATGGATGACTAAACTCAAATGCAAGTACTGAAAACTATGTGCTTGAGGACAAACAAATTGTGAAGGCGTTATAATAGGAGCACAGTGCTTTTTTTTTTACAACACACACCTCAGTTGTTGGAACTACATATTTCATATTTGAGGATAACAAATCGTTTTTTTACTAAAATACAACCTGTTATTAGTTCTACAGATTTTTTTAAAAACATGGTATAGGCAAAGAGCACATGGTAAGGAGTGAAGGTGATCACAGCTCTGCGTCTGATGTTTGACTAAACCTGCATTGCAACTTGAACAAACGTTTTCACTGAAGCGTCTAAGGACTGAGTTTATTTTTCACTATTTTTGCTATTTTATCAAACTTCTGCAAAAAAAAAGTTAGCAAATAATCACAGCAGATTTGTAGGTGAACATCGAGTGGCTTTTGTTTGGTACCTTAATTGATCACAACACATTCACACAATCACACTCGTCTTGCACACACACAAACTGTTTTTGTAAAAAAACAATTAAGCAGAAGTTATCAGCATACTTTAACAACTGTGTGTGTGTGCGTGTATGTGTATGTGTGTGTGTTTCAATTTAAAGCGATACAAAAATTACATAGAGATAGTATTGTGTTTGATACAGTGCTTCCATTCATAGTTTAGTTTGGTGGTATTGTTAAGTGTCAGCTTGAAACATTTATATATAGTGCACAGTAGCTTTTCTGGTGTTTAACAGTAAAAACAGCATGCACAGAGATGCCTAATCATGCTCTAAAACACCCTGCTGCTAGGTAGGTGGATTATCTTTCTGTTATAGTGAACAGGCAAAATGTGAAGTCTCAGAGCATTTAACAGGAAGCTGCAGTCACTGGAACTATAAATAGAAATCCCATTATTTTTCAGGCAACTAAGAACTCTTTACTTCAATTTCAATCTAACTTAACAGTGTCCAACCAGTATTTTAGGAACAAGTGCAATACCATTATTTTTTTTCTTCCAGTTTTTCTGCCATATCACAGCAAATCAAAAGAAGTTTAACATATGTACAATGCTTAAGTTTTCCTTTTCAAATCAGTGTAATTAAGATGGAATGTGAACAAGGTTACGAAGGACCCCTAAAAGCACCAATCAGCAGCAGCCTGTCCAGTCCGTGAATATCATAGATCCTCTCACTTCATTCAAACCACAAGTCATTCTCTCTGTAGTTTCTTCAGCTTAGGAGGTCAGACAGGATGCCACAGTCACACTGATGGCACAAAGACAGCATGATTCAAGGATGAATGGGTGAGTGCAACGCTCCCAACTAATGAGTGCATGGGTGGGATGTGTGTGTATATACACTGTACAGTTTTGTGCGTTGAGAGATAATGGCTACTGCAGGTAGCGGTAGATTTTGAAGCAGTGGTTGCCAGAATCTGCAACCACAACATGTCCGTCAGAGGTGAGAGCCAGTCCCTGTGGGCCGTACAGCGGGTCTGCTGATGTGTTGATGTAGGACAGGAACGAACCGCTGCCATCAAACACCTGAGAGAGAGAGAGAGAGAGAGAGAGAGAGAGAGAGAGAGAGAGAGAGGGGGGGAAGAAGGGAAGAAAGAGAATAAAGTTATTGTTCTGTTTATATTTGAATTTGCGTATATTTGCGTTGTCTCGTTGAGTATAGTGTGGCAAGGCAATGTTAAGAACGCCAAATAATTGACGTATACTGAAATCCTGTCTTAACTTTAAATACAGCAGGGGTAAACATCTGCTTCGGCCTGCATTTTTTCTTTTAACTGACCTGTATCCTGCTGTTGCCCCAGTCTGCTACTATGATGTTTCCATTGACATCCACTGCCACTCCAGTGGGGGCGTTGAACTGGCCGTTGCCCTCGCCGTTAGAACCAAACTTCAGCAAGAATTCTCCCTCTGTGTTGAACACCTACAATGTTGTTTTTTTTTTTTTTTTTTTTTAAAAGGGGGTAATCGCATGGAGACAATAATCTTAACCAGTGAGCCATTGTTTGCCAACACAGTAATCAATATCTAAATGCATCAACTAAAGAACAGTTTAGAAGGGGAAAAACTAGACTTTGCAATAGAGGAGAGTCTAAAAAGTCAGTGGTGTAGTCTACGTGATACACAGGTATACGCAGTATACCCACTAAGAAAGCTCCAGGATTTCCATACACCCACTTAAAAATGCCCAATGACACGCAACAACATACTTTCCATTATATTTTTGATATATTTTGAATTGTCATCTGTGTTTTTCTTCTTCGCATAGGCTAAATAAAGGCATTTCCACCGTAAATTGGTGCATAAAAGTGCATCCGAATACAGGAAATTAAGTCTTTGCTCAAAACTTCCCTGGGGGAGGACACCCAGATCCCCCAATATGATATGCCCCACCCTTCCCCAAAGGCAGATTCTGGCCAATATACAGTACAGTATACCCACTACAATACATTAGACTACATCACTGTAAAAAGTATATCATACAAACAAACAAGTCATCATTTCTAGTACTAAAATCTGGACTAGTCATCATTATTTTATAATATTAGACTTTGTATACGTGTAATACTTCCACCAGTCTGACATTGCACTTACCTTGACTGAGTGGTTGTGGAAATCTGTCACAATGATTTCATTGTTGTTGTTGACAGCCGCAAAGTGAGGCCCTTAAGAAAACAGACAACAAAGTCTCAGATATGTGCCGTTTATCAAAATCAAACAGTTCGCTTTAGAAAATGACAAATGTGTTTTTTTTGAGGACATGCAAATGAATAAGTAGTTAAATGAATTTAATGACAAAACAAGATTGTTCAAACTTATTTATTCCATGATCAGTGGTGCTACATGCTGTTTTGGGGACAGTTGAGTAAATAATGTAATGATCATTTAGGGCTATCCTATGTTCTTTTTTTTTTTAATCAGTGAGAAATGATGTGTCTTCTGGCTCCTGTCTAATCTATTTATTTAAAAAAAAATAAAAACAACTCCGAAGTCAAAAGGATGATGGGATCTTTATGGTTCCTGGTTTGGCATTCGTCTTCATTCCACATGCAGGTGTGAGCTGGTCGGAGAAAGACTGTAAGGGGGGCAGTGCACATATTACCATTGAGTGTACCTGCAAACTGCCTGTCACCGTTGCCACGGTTCCCGAACTTGGTGACCAGCTTGCCGTTGATCTGAAAGATGAAGACGCAGCAGGCCTTGTTGTCGACCACGATGATGTGGCCGTTCCTGTCCACCGACACGCCTTTAGGGCCCATTAGCTTCCCCGAGCCAATCTTGTTCTGGAGAAGTCGTGGATTTGACATTTCTGTTAGATGTTTCTAATCACATAGTTCATGATAGTGAACTTCAGGGAGTATGGTCAAAGTTTGTTTCACATATAGTTAAGAGTGAGTGTTTGTCTGGCATAAAGCCTGATCTATGCTTCGGTGTTAAATCTACGGCGTAGCTACGTACGTAGACACGGACCCTACGCCGGACCCTACGCCGTAGCCTGACTGCACCTCTCAAAAAATGTAACTACACGTCGTGGCACATCGCTCGGCCGTTGCTTGGTAGCGTTGCATTTCCTCATTTCCTGGTTTTCTTTCTCCATAAACAACATGAAATCAAGGAGAGGGTTAACTTTTCATGCTACACATTTCTCACCGTGGTCAGAAAGCACAGGGGAGACACTTTGTTTCTCTCACTATGACTCTAGAGTCGCTACTCGCTCCGAAGCTAATCATCACTCTCTCACTTGCTCAACCACACACTCCCCACACACACACGCCAGCCCTGCTATTCTCCTAAAGAGATCGACGCACACACCAGCGCACAAGTATAAACTTCAGGCTACTTACATAGGCCACAGCGAAAGCTGTGCATGCAGCCTCCGCAGAATCATAAATCACGCTTTATGCTCACAGGAGTCCCTTTTTGTTTTAATAATGACTTGAAGTTAAACAGGCCACAAAATTAACCATCCCACAAATGTACATACACTACAGATGGACAGGGTTAAGAGAAGGGCTGCATTCAGTGAATAAACCACAGGCTGACCTAAATGGAACATGGCAGTAGTTTACATTTAGCTATTACAGCATTGCTGTAACTATAAGTAGGAAAATAATAATACAAGTTCTATCAAACTATCCAAAGCACAAGGCTAGAAGTGCTGAAGTGAAGAAGAACTTTAATGTAAAATCTGCACTGTGTGATTCAGTATTAAAGGTCCAATATGTAATATTTGTACTGTAATAAATCCAAAAATGACACCAATGCCTCATCAGATATTAAGGAAACATGTTAAACTGAAATACTATCTTTTCTGACAACAATGCTAATGTCAGTACTTTTTCTTTTTGAAATTTACATTCCGTGACGGAATTTATGTTTATGTTTTGATCTGTGTGTTGTTATCAACGGCCCAGTTTGACAGCCAGGCCGGGTTGCCAGATATACCTGTAAAAACGTAAACCCAGCGCGCTACAGCTGTAACGGTAGTACAGCCATGAAAGCAGCAAACAAACAAACAGGATCAACGGAGATAGATTCTACATGACATAAAAAAAAAAAATAATACAGCATGTTTCTAACAGTTGCGTGACCAGAGACGAACAACCCCTGGTAAATATTGGAGATGTATTTGAAAGATGGAGACAGCTTAGAGCCCAAAAGGACACAGAGTTGGCTTATTTTCTCCTGAACCGGTAAGCATTAGCTCCACGCTAATTTATCACAGCTACTAGGGATGGGCATTTTTTGTCATTTCAACATTTGTGTACTCACATTGAATTATATAGCTAGAGTAACCAAGTTGGTTACTACAAAAAAACAATTGAGACATAGCCAGTAAAGTGATCCCGACTGGTCCTGGCTAACGCCGCCATGCTAACCCTGCTAACTGTTAACGTTACCGGGAGGACCAGGCATGCAGCCCATGGCTCTTTACAGCGTGTAGCCTCTTCAGCGGCTGGAGCCGACAACGGTGAGTTATTTTAAGCCACGAGAGGGGGGCTGTAAATCGGAAAGAGGGGACTATGAGTTTGCAGTGTGTTTAGCGATTGTTGCCGTAATTCTAAGCCAATGAAGTGTGTTCCGTCGGCAAGGTAGTGGTATTTTTAGCGTTTCGTATTGTAATTCTAAGCCGAGGAAGTGTGCCTGACTGGCGTGTGGAGAGAACAGTGAGGTTGTTGTGTTTTTAGCGGTTCATACTGTAATTTTAAGCCGAAAAAGTGTGTCTGTTAGTTGGTTACAGAGCTCCACGTGAGCACGGGCTTTTATGACTGTCAATATAGCCAGCATCTAACGTTAGCTACTCGGCTGTGCTGTGGAGTAATGTCTGGCTATGTGAGACTAGCATCTAACGTTAGCTACTCGGCTGTGCTGTGGAGTAATGTCTGGCTATGTGAGACTAGCATCTAACGTTAGCTACTCGGCTGTGCTGTGGAGTAATGTCTGGCTATGTGAGACTAGCATCTAACGTTAGCTACTCCGCTGTGCTGTGGAGTAATAACTGGCTATGTGAGAAAAGCGTCCAGCTACATTGTTGTGAATGCTGCGGTCTCAGCCTGGCAACCCCCGTGAACTTCGAGTCTGGGCAGGAGGGGGCGGGGGAGACGACTCTCCAGTATTTTGAATTGGTAGTGCAGTAACTATTTTAACCGCTAGCTGCCAGTATTACACACAATATTACATATTGCACCTTTAACATTTCTGAAATAGACTTAAAAGGGAAGTGAAAATCTGCACGTGTGCATCTCTTACTGTAACCCTCTAGAAATTGGCGAACGAGGTGTGAAAATTGCAAATGACTAACAGATGTTAATTGCAGTGTGACATCTACAATAAAGCACTTGTTTTTCTATTTGTAACATTGAAAAGTGTAATTGCAAAGAGTCCATTATTGTAAAGGTAGAGGGGGATTTGAAGGGACAATATACAGTAACATTTGATTCCAGTATTTATGGCAGCAACATCTGTGGTAATCCGGCCATTATTGTGCTCCCTTTGGCAAAACACTAATATGGTGGTGAGAGGTGCACAATTAAGATCTAACATAGTTAATTTGCTCTTCTAACAGTCTTAGTATCAAATGAACATCAAACATTAAATCCTGACTTACCTTAAACTTGCCTTCACTTGAAAAGATGCTGACCCATTTGTTGTCGTAGTCTGCAATGATGATGTCACCGTTTGGGTGGATGGCAACTCCCGTCGGCCGCTGCAGTTGACCCGGAGTCCTGCCCCGCACGCCAAAACGACTTTTGAACTGGCCTTCATTGGAGAAAATCTGCAAAACACATATATCATATCTTTCACATCTGGCTACTCGAGTTTTAAAAATGGGCAGTTGACAACAACACACAGACCAAAACAAAAACAGACATTCCGAACCGCAATGGAAATGTCAAAGGAGAACATACTGTATAGCATTGTATGTTTCCTTGATATCTCTTTTTTTGATTTAATACAGTTACTGACAGTAAGGTCCCACTAGTTCGTACAGAGCTTGGCAAAAAAGGCTTTCTCCTTTTCTGCTCCCTCAAATTGGAATACACTGCAGCAGGATCTAAAACTGTCCAGCTTGATTCCACTAGGGGATTTTAAACTCATTTTAAGGGTACTGGGAAAAAAAAATCTTTGGAGTCTTGTTCTTGTTTTTAGTACTTTAGTGTTTTAAGTCTACTTGGCACTTTAATTTAAATATTGTATATAGTAAATAGTGTGTATACTATTGTCTGTAACTAGTCTCGCATTGCCAGACCTTCCTTCACACATTGCCGAGCTGCGGAGGAGGGTCTGGCTAGTCCACACAGCATTCCAGGATGGGAGAAAAACGTGCTCTGGTTTATTGGCATTTCTTTAAACCAATCACAATCGTCTTGGCCGGTGCTAAGCGCTGCAGGGAGCCCCGGTGTCGCTGGAAAATAGCCTCAGGAAGGAACTTGTTTTGGTGGAACGTGTGTACGTTCAAAAGTTGTTGAAAAACTCAGATTGGACAGATAGTCTGGATTTACCCTGCAGAGATCTGAGGATCTGTTAGTCCACATAAATCCACCGGGGTTTAGAATTCCAACAGAAAAAAACGGACATCCGGTCGAAAAAAAGGACATATGCCGGACTTTCCGGTGGCAACGGGGCAATCCCAGAAGTGGAAGGTCGTGGATATGGACTAGTCGGTAACTGATGTTGTGTATTGCCCCTAACAACTCTCTTGAGAATAAGACCCTGTGTCTCAATGAGATTACCTGTATAAATAAAGGTTAAATAAAATAAAATAAAACTATGTCACATATTGCTCCTTTAATTAAAATTAACAGAACTTAAATGCATCATTTTGGTGTTCAGTAGCCTACAAAGGCATACTACATACACAGTATATTTCCATGGAGATGACAAAGCGCATAGGCAGCACTGTTCAAGATAACTAAAAGAGAAGTTATAGTGTTCCAGCAATGACCTCTCCCCACACCCCGTAACATACTGCTCTATCTGGCTGAGGGCAGCATCTTCGGCACAGGAAGTTGTTTTCACCTGGACACACTGGTTGTTGCTGTCTGCTATCAGCACCTTTCCCACAGTTGAGGCAGCCACTCCTTGCAGATTAGTGAACTCCCCTTTGTTTCTTCCTTTTGTACCTGAAAAAAAACATGAAATACATAATTAGACTTCTGGTAAATAAAAGCCTCATACTTTATATGGATTACAGACTAAAATATTTTCATGAACTGAATCAGGGTACAATGAATTGGTGCATAGACATGTTTATATTGGCATTTAGGTGAGACTGTATGTATGCATTTATTTAAATTGCTGGATATCTCCTTTGACACTATCTGTATAAGCTGTTCAAAACTGTCTGTGGTCAACCTATTGGTCATCGTCATGTAAATGACAGAAGTATGCATACAGTACATTCATTCATCAGACTGGAAATATGACTTGTTGGTTTAGAACTTAAAGTCAAGCTTATATTTTAATATGTTATGTAAAGAGGTGACACTTGTAATACAAGATAATACTGGCTCCATTTTGGCACTAGCATCTTTTAGTCAATAACAAACTAAAACTGGCTGGCATTGAGTCTGTTAATGTCAAACTTCTAGTGTAAAGGTTATGAAAAACATGTATTTATTACTGAAATATTGTATAGTGCAAAGCTGCAACAAATTATTATTTTTATCATCAAGTAATATTTCGATTTATTTTTATGAAGGATTTGTGAAATCTACAAAATAGCAGAAAATGGTGGAAAAGATTACATCTTGAAATTGCTAATTTTGTCTGGCCAAGAGTCCAAAACCCAAAGATATTCAATTTACAATGATATAAAACAGAGAAAGGCAGCCAATCCTCCAATTTCAGAAGCTAGAAATCAAGAAATGTTTGGCATTTTTCCTTGACTAATGACTTAAATGAATAATGAATTGTCAAAATAAGTTATCGAGTCATATTTTGACTTTACTTTAGGCACTGATAAAGTGAAAACAAGATTAGTAAGTTTGGCAAAAATGTTTGATGTCATGGCTTTTAAAAAAAGATTTTACACATATTTTAGTGAATATTTGACGTTAAAGGGATGGTTCGGAGTAATTTACCCTAGGGTCCTTTGCACCATGACCTCGAGCCAAACACCCCCCCAGAAGCTTTTTTCACCTGGGTCTAACATTGGGCGAGTTAGCGTAGAGTAGCGTTAGCAGCTGAATAGCTTAGCGCAGGGGCTAATGGACCCACGTTTGTATCTCGTAAATGACCCCACTAATAATGCCCGAAATGATACCAAAGGACTACACTAGTACGTATAGGTTATGCACTCAAAAAAGGTGGATTGGAAAGTTTGTAAGTAAATTACTCCGAACCATCACTTTAAGCGCAGCTAGGCTGGTCTGTTACAGCGTTCTTACCGATTCTGAAGATAAGGTCATCCTCGATGGGGTTCTCCTTCCTCCTCCCTGTGCTGTACATACTGGCCGGCCTCTTGATAGCCTTCTGTTTGATGTGACCACTGCCCGGAGACTTCAGCCTCTTCTTAATGCTGTCTGAACTTGCTGACACATCTATGGATTTGGTGGTCTTTATCTTAAAGGGGCTTCCTTTGATATGTTGGTCATATAAACGCAGCGATAAATTAAAAGTCCCCTCTTTAGGAGCTGCGAACAGGTACTCGTAAGTGCCGTTCTTGTTGTCCAGTATCTCCCCTTCACTTTTGCTACCATCAGGTGAGGACATTTCAGCAGTGATGACTGCGTTGCCCATCTTACACAGCTCTCCATCTTTGTCTTTAGTGGTTATGGTGATGGAAGTGGGGACACCCACCACACAGTGGCGTAACCCTTCGCCTGTCGCCACAGTCTCAGAGGCCACCGCGTTAGTGGTTACAATGGTGCCCAGGTTGTGGATGGATTTCTTTAGTCCCTCCGTCTCGACGATGAAGTCCAGCTGGTCGTTCTCTCCGGGCTGCAGAGGAAGCTCCTGGCTGGCCAGCTCAATGAGACGCTCGCTCATCTGCTTCTTCACCAGCAGCACCTCGGCCTCGGTGCCGTGGCTCAGGGCCTGCTCTGTGAAGTTACAGCTGCTGTTGATACCATCCTGGCCCTGCAGCAGGGTATCCAGCTGGGCTTGAAGCACCTAGTACACACACCAGGGGGCAGCAAGTTAACATTGTGGTTAGAGAGACTGTCCTGTCCACATGGACCAAATAACTGCAGTGAAAGTAGACAGATCCAGTACGGAGGGCAAGTGAAATCAGAATTCCCCTATGAGATCAACAACTGTATAAAAATAAAGCTTACCGCATGACTTGTCACCATTAAAGGGGTGGGTTCTTAGCTTATTTGGTGCATGTTGGCATAAACATACCTTCTTGTGATTCTAAAACTTACAGCTTTTAGACATACGCAGTGACTTACAATGAAAACAGATGAATATCTGTCAGATATGGCTTTGCCATCCTGTGTTGACTTGCAGAGATTTGTCCATGACATTACTGTTACTGGTATAGTTTACATATGCATCAAGTAACGTATTATCTGATGATCCATTAAGTGTTAACTGAACACATACGCTCATAATGAACTGCTAATTTCTTAATGCTGAACAAAAGGATTTCATGATACATGCTGCAGTAATTCATGCATTAAATCGTCACGAGTCATGCATTACTTAAGGATGTTTTTTTGGAACATAAAGTGTTTTCATTTTAGCTAATCACAAGCTAACGCATGTCACATTAAGATGATGAAATCTATCAGTATGCTTTACTTTGCGTGGTATAAAAAGAAGTTCTAATGCAGTTTACGCAGATTTCCACTGTTTCTTCTTATTAATGGGACATCACCACACTCATTAAAGTAGACAGACTCACCCGCATCTGACCATCACCCTCCTCTTCTTCTCCAACAAGAGAGGCCATTAAGCCATTTATCCGTGGAGTTTCCCCCTCTACTGCCTCTACTTTCTCTTTATACCAATTCACACTCTGGAGCTCTGAAAACTAACGTACATACTGTAAGAATAGAGATTAAGCTTCAGACGAAGAGGATAAAGTGTTTGCTGCATGAAGAGCAGAGCTGTACGGTGTTCCCTCGCTGCACATGACACACCCAAAGGGTGCACATGCAGTACACTGGCTCCATCTAGCTACCAGCAACAACACAGCTGAAAGTCACATAATCTGACTTTCCCCTGGGCTCCAGTGTTTTGACTGCACACCACCCAGTGAATTGTAAATCATTAGTGAATCATGTGAGCTCCGTGAGGGGCCGGTGGCAGGCTCCTAACGCTTGTCTGGATTGGGGTGGTTCCCCAGCTCCCTGGCCCCCCTCTTTCTGCCTCTTAATCGCCGATCAGACCAGCTGAGCCCCTGACACAGATCAGCAAAAACAACCCGACGAGTAGCCTGTCATAGGTTTAATGCTTTCCGAAAATAGATCATAATTAGGTCAATGTTCATTTGGTCTTTCTGTATTATATACTCTTCATAAGAATAAATCAGAGCCTCCTGTTAATACAGCCCCTTTAAGAGGTAGATAATGACCATTACGTACTTTACGCTGATTACTAAAAGCTCAAACATCACTTATCTTTATTGTGACAAAGTCTAAACCAAACATCTGAGCACATAAACACATGAACTACACTCTGCACGCATCAGCTGAATTAGAGTACTTTGTTTCAGACCGTGTTACTTCACCTTCTGCTTGAGGCCGTAGTTGACCTCCAGCTCCATCAGTAAAACGCTCTTGCGGACATTCAGAGTCTTCTGCAACTCATCAAAGGTAGTATGGATACCATCCTCAATGGAGCTCTTTTGATTGGTCAGCTGCTGCAGGATCTCTGACAGCGTCTGCAGGGCTGAGTCGATCTCTGGCAACCTGCGAGCCACGGAGGAATGAGGAGACATTTTTAATATAATGACTCAACAGTCACACGACTGGGAGTGTGCACATATAAAAGGAAAAGTGTTGGTTTAATTGGTGCCATCGTGGCTGTTATTTCGGGTTAATATGCATACAGTATGTAGTGCAGTATGAAGTCTACATAATGCTGCCGTTGTACCTCTTCTTGACAGCGTCTAACTGGTCCTGTAACGAGGCCTTGTGTTGTTCCACTACGTCTTTAAGAGGCACAGTTGGGTGTTCTCCATGTTCACCACTCGTACACTCCTGACACATGGCCGTCTCACAAGGCGGACAGTAAAACTCCATGACCTAAGCAACAGGGAAAAAGTAGAGATTTGACATAAATATGGGGTTATGGCTAAGTTCAACATTTCTTAGCCACATTTGCCGCGTGGCTGACGCTGGTGAGTCCACCACTTTTGGTCTAGACGGATTACCATGAACCAGTGGTGGAATGTAACTAAGTGCATTTACTCAAGTGCAAATTTGAGGTACCTGTACTTTACTTGAGTCTTTTCTTTTCATGCCACTTTCTACTTCTACTCCACTACATTTCAGAGGGAAATATTGTACTTTCTACTCCACTCCACTCATCTCATCTGACAGCTTTAGTTGCTTTACAAATTAAGATTTTTGCACACAAACACATGTTGCCAATAAAATACAATGTTTTATTATAAAATTTAACTACGCCACAATGTATGAGCCTACAAGTCATGCTGAAATGATTAGCCGATTAAACAAAGAACAGTTTGGATCGTTTCCAGTTTCTAAAATGTGAGGATTTTTCTGCATTGAGTACTTTTACAATTAAGTTTTAAAAGTAAAACTACTCAATGCTGAAAAATCCTCACATTTTACTATAATTTTAAGTAAAATTATGTGAGTAATGATACTTACATAATTTTACTTAAGTAACATTTTCAATGCAGGACTTTTACTTGTAACAAAGTATTTCTACAGTGTGGTATTAGTACTTTCACTTAAGTAAAAAGATCTGACTTCTTCTTCCACCACTGCCATGAAAAAGACATTCATGTTCCCCAGAGGATGAAGCCTACTGACTGTGTTGATTGCCTGACTTTTTTTCTCTGGCGCCACCAGCATGTTAACATTTTTGGTTCAGAGAGTGAAATGTCTCAGCCCACTCCGCAGCGCTGTGGAGATAGGTCTGGCCAGCGAGACCACGTTGAGGTCTATCTAATTTTTGTGTGGGTGTGAGAGAGAGGAGGTAAAAATGAAAACGCAGAAACAGGCAGAGAAACCGACAGTGTGTACGACTATCTGACTTACGTTGCCTCCATGGTTGGGGCAGGAGAGCAGTTGGCCTGTAGCCACAGTGGCGATGTTGTTGAGAGCGGCGGCCTCCTGGCTGCAGCTGTCAGGCGCCCGCTGCAGCACGTCCATCAGGTTGGTGATGAAGAAGTTATTCTGCAATGCCGCCACACCCTTCTCCGGCAGGATCGAGGTCTGGCGGCACACGGGGCACGACAGTGTGAGGCTGTGCGCCGGGATGTAATTCTGCAGGCACCTGGAGGAGGAGAACAGAGGGGGGAAATTAAAGAGTGAGAGCATCCTGTAAAATGTTATATGAAAGAAACTGTCTGGAGAATGGCGTGGGTGCTGTTGTGTGGGTTGCATTGAGAAGACATAGGAAAGACTAAGCATTCAGCTGTACTGTATAAAGAGAGCAATGATTCACAGTAGATATGCACACTACAGCAAGTTTTTATTTATTTATTTATTTATATAATTTTTTTTTTTAATGAGGAAGTCTCCTTTTTTTATTGCAGCTATGCTAAGTTTTAAAGTAATATGTTTACACAACTACCCTTAAATGAAAAAGCATTCAATAAAAACATTTAAAAAAAATCTACCTGTTCATTATTGGTTATTTGGCCTAATAAACACAGGGGGGGGGGAATGTTGCTTTGCTGTCATCTAGTGGTTG
This sequence comes from Perca flavescens, assembly GCF_004354835.1. Taxonomy (NCBI): domain Eukaryota; kingdom Metazoa; phylum Chordata; class Actinopteri; order Perciformes; family Percidae; genus Perca; species Perca flavescens. The sequence goes on along the minus strand of NC_041332.1, from coordinate 31,605,145 downwards.
GAGTATTTACATGCCAAAAGCGATTAACAGTAGATTACTACAAATTGAGTTATTTAGTAAACAGTTTATTATCTACACCTGTACAGTCTGGTACAATCGCATACATTAGCTATGAAATAAAGTCAGCTTAGAATGTCCAGTGTGTGACATGTTGACAAGGTGTCAGAGAAGGTGTTGTGTTGGACTAGATAGATAGATAGATAGATAGATAGATAGATTTGACTATTGCAGTGCCGTTGTATTGGACTGAAGGATTGTATGGATTATTGTACGTCATAAACTCAATGTAGAGCAACATCACATTAATGACCAGTGTGGTCACAAATGCATATCATCATCTTCATCACGTTCAATGTGGTCAGAAATATGGAGGATGGGGCACCTTTGTAGCGTATCTGGTAGAGTTTGCATCCCCATGTACCAAGGCTCAGTCCTTACCGCAGTGGCCACTGGCTTGATTCCGACCCATGGCCCTTTGCTGCATATAATCCCCTTCTCTCTCCCACCTTCCTGCCTTAATCTGTTTTATCAAATAAAAGGCAATAAAAGGCCAAAAAATACTTAAAAAATAATAATATATACAGTAGCCTATATAAGAGGAAGCGTCAGGTCAGTACAATAATGCTTTTCTGTCATAGAGGACTTAACGTTATATTACACTTTATACATTCATTTAAATAATCTCTCTTTTACAATTATAAATCATGGTTAAATATAGTTGTAGGTATAGCTGCTATCTGGCAGATAAGATAAATCCAAGCCCAGAACAGAAAAAAAGATGCATAATGCTTTAACACTTCAACTTTAACTTCACAACTTTAACTTCACAACAAATGGGATCTGTTTGGATCTAAATAACTCAAATGTGAGGTATTGTATTCTATTTTCCTCCAACCACTTCAGAAAAATTCCCTTATACCGCAGGCATGCATGTGTGAAATACATATACCAGAAGAGAAATTTCTGTAGCCATTGTTCAATCTGAAAGTTTATCGACTCTCCAGAAGCAACCAGAGTATAAGGGACAGACAGGCACAGTTCTCAGTTTCTCTTTTGTGTCAGAAACAAAGGCTAGTTGTCAGAGAGGATGGCACCAACACACCCAAGTTAACAGCAGAGATGTAAAACAAGACTCTCATTAAGAAAAGCACTACACAATTAAGTATAATTGCTGCATCTCCCACTTACTGTCATGCAGCATCTCTTTTTCGCAGAAAACATGGAAATCCTACATCTGAATTTGAGTTAGTTATTTGCCCACTTTTTTCACTCCTTTTTTTCTCTTTGATTTTAACATCAGAAACACATATTCCCTGTCCAGTATACACACTTCACAGGATTAAAACATGTAATCTCTACTCTAAAGCAACACTCACCTCTCACAGAAGGTATGTAGGCAGGGCAGTACTTTGGGGTTTTCGTAGCGGTCCAGACATATGCTGCAGATCAAGAACTGCTTGTCAATCTGGCGGACCACGGGGCTGGGAATAGTGGAGCCTTCACTGGCCATCCTAAAACTCTGACATAGGAGTCCCTCTTCCTCTTACCCAGCACCCTGCAGAGAGAAACAGAGGGAGGACGAGACAAGTGAGGACAAAGCAAAAAGACGACAAAGTAGGATCAAACGCACAGTGATGACCCATGGAGGCGAGTGGAAATCTGTAGGTGGTAAAGATCAAAGTTTAAAGCAAAATGCCTTCTTCCTTCCATCCTCTCACTGAAGGAGAGGAAATGCCAAATGCACAAACAGAAACACAAATCAGCGGCTGTGGCTACAGGCTTCAAAATGTTGGGCTTTTGTAAATTGTAGAGTGTGGTCTAGACCTACTCTATCTCTAGTGTCCTGAGATAACTCCAGTTGTGATTTGACAATAGAAATACAATTTAATTGAACACTCATAAACACAGAAGTATTTAAATTAGACTGTAAACATCTCCTCCAAGACAAAACCAACTTCTAGATGATCTTCCTTTTCCTCAGTGGGATAAACTTATTTTTTTTCACTTTTTGTCTTTTCGATATTTTGAAAGAGTTATACATGCTTTTATCTCGACCCGACGTGACTATAATAATAATGTCCTTTATGTTGGTAAACCAGGCCTCCCTCGCACGCTTGCAGTTGGTCCAGAACGCTGCAGCTCGTCTTTTAACAGAACCACGCAGGCGAGAGCAGATTTCCCTCATACTGGCCTCCCAGCACTGGCTCCCTGTACGTTTTAGGAGATTGATTTTAAGATTTTATTGTTTACATCATTCAAAATCATTAAATGTGCTAGCTCCAACCTCTCCAACCTTTTACAACCATACGTCCCCCCTGGTCACTCAGATCAGCTGATCAGGCGCGCTCCTTGTGGTCACAAGATCAACGCTCAAAGCTTTTAACACACTATGATAGTTGCCTTTCTATACTGTTGTCATTTTGTCTTTTAAACTGGTCTTTGTGTTTTATTGTGGGTTTTTTGTGTTTTGTCATCTTTGATTGTACAGCACTTTGGTCAACTGTTGTTTTTAAAATCTGCTTTATTAAAATCAGGGATTGGATTTCGCCTACATATAGTCACTTTTACTCACTGATTCAGTGGGACTAACAGCCTGGGATACAGATACAACAGCTGAGAGGTTGTGAAGAGGGAGGTCAAACTGTGCTCATGGCTTCAACATCAAATGTTCGCAAAAGCGCCAACTAACTCTTGTATTCTAACTTGTAATCTATCCTATTTATATTTTCTTGTATATTCTGTATGCGTCTTATATTTCCTGCTGTGGCAGTGAAATTTCCCAATTTGGGATCAATAAAGTCTATCTGATCTAATCCAATCTAATTTAGTATTTAAAACATGTGCACCATTGTAGATGCAAGTTTCAAATCTCTAGCTCCAATTAAAAAAAAAAAAAAAAAAAGAGATTGAAAGTTATTTCTTGACATTTGGAAACAGCCACTAAAAAAAGACCTTGTGGTGTGATTAAACTGCTGTTCCTGGAGCTTCTGATCAAGTCACAAAATCTTCCTCAGCAGATGGAGTATGTTTGTCATTGTAATGTAGATGTTCAAATTCCCATTCCTCTGAGAACTTTAAGGACTTCTAGAGACTTGAAAGTTCAGACTGAAACTACGGCTATGTAGTGAGTCCAGAGATGGAGCTCTTCTGACAGAGAATGCAGTAGAACAGTTGTTCCCAAACTTTTTGGCTCATGACCCCCAAAAGAGATGTCTGCCTCCACGGTGACCTCTTGTTCCCCACAGACTACCATTATAAAAGAGACGTCTGTAAAACTGTTGACACCTCCAACTGCAAAGAAGGTCAATTAATACTCCATTATGAATTTTGGATGGAGGGACATTGAGGTTTATATTAAAACTTCCCTAGAGCAGATAAAAGGCCATCTTTGAGTCTGGTATCCAATTCCTACAATATATCCATGCATGCCTCAGGTTGTTCCCATCCAGTTGAGAGAATTCAAACCAAACTGACAGCTAGATTACAAACCAGGCAAAGCAGGCAACTGCCCCAGGGCATCAAAAAAAACCAGAGTCAAGTGTCAGCCTGTTTATGGTAACTCATTTAGTTTTACTACAAATTTGCACATTTGTGCCCTTGAGGATCTGTATTAGCACTTGTACTGATGAGAAGATGATCAGGTATCTGCCAGATGTGACAGATCCAAATGAGACACAGTTTCTTTGTAGATGATATCATTATTTAATTCAGAGTTTCAGCTGTCAGACGCAGTCATTCACTCATGACTGGCTGCCACAATCATGAGGTATATACAGATTTTAGATTCAGGAGGAACAAGTTCATTGGTGTTGGATCAGTACTCGATATCAGCAGATACTGTTCAGGTATCAAAAGTGGTATTGGGTGAGAAAAAGTCATTGCAAAGTTAACATTGCATTTTTAGTTGTTCTATTCTACATGATAAGAGGAAAGTCAGAGAAATGAACACAGCAGAATTTGTGTTGCTTGGCTCTTGACCCCCCATGTTTTTGGGAACCAGTGCAGTTGCAAAAAGTCAGAGAGCGGGAGCTTGAATGAGAGCTGTAGCTCTGGCTGAGTGTTTGTCATAAAAGGCACTTGATAAATATTTGATTATAAAATTGAAAGCAAGGCACTTTGAGGTTCAGCACTCATCCGCGAGAGACAGAACACTGAACCTACAGAAAATATACACGATTCTTCTTAATTGCGGAGAACTTGCTCTCCAGTATCTGAAACATCCATTTACTGCTTCCTTTACTTTAATGTCGGACTTCACTGTAACGTTATCTGGCAGCTAACTCGGACACAGAAAGTGTGTCAGTGCTTTTATTGTCTCTTCACATTCAAGACAGGCACAGAAACAGGCCACTTCTGCTGCTGAGAGGAAACCCTCGGGGACTGTACTTCTTTGTACGGTGTATGCTCTCCATCTCCTCTTCTTTTTTCTCTTAATCTCTCTCTTATATATCCACGGGCCGGATTAAACAGATTAACAGAACATCAAATATGGCACGGATTATAAAAGTCAGATTCCTAAATCCTGCAGACAGCCACAACAGAAGCGGTGCACAGGGTTGCAGCAGCCTCACATCGCTCCACTCTTACATAATCAGATCTGCACCAGCTAAGCGGAATAATTCCTGCTGGATTGAGCGGTCATCTAACACGCAGCAGAGGGTACACATGAAAAAGGCAAATATTACTGGAGTTGAATTCATGCATGATGATTGGAATTTTACCTTTTTGCATATAATGACGCCAAGAGAAAATAATTATAATCAAAATACAAAACCAGTTATTCTAAAGGTTTGGCTCATAGCATCATTAATAGGAACACTTACTGTGCTGCATCTATAGGCCGATCAACAGGCGTCACCCACTCCAGTACACATACAGAAACACTGGCTCGGTGTGAGTAAAGCAGGCACTAAAATCCCTCCAAACCTGCCTTCATGTCAGCTCTGACATGAAATGATGCGTCCCTCCAGGTAGCAGCAACGAGGCAAACAGAAGACGTCAGGATGTGTGTGTGAGCGACACAGCTCCTCCGTGTGTTTATGGGTGTGTGCGCACACGTGAGCGAAGTTGAGGAGGGGCGATTTAGCCAGATTGTCTTTCAGTTTTAACATCATCTCTTCCCCCTCCCTCCTTTACTCTCCCTGACCACTTCCTCTCCTCCCATCACGTGAATTCTTGGCTCAGTCTGTCTCATCCATTCATGTACCTTCTACCTTCCTCACTCTCTTTCTCTCTGTCTGTCTGAAGTAAATGCTGGCTCACTGCAGTGCAGTGAGCGTGTGCAGCATCAGGAGTATGCGAGCGAGCACTGGCTGACGTATGGTGATCTAACAAATGGAAGAAAAAGAAAAAAGGGGTGGCAGTTACGGGTCCCCTCCGCAGCCAATAGAGTTAAAGCCAAAGTGATCTTTCGGAGTGTGTATGTGTGTGTGTGTGTGTGTGTGTGTGTGTGTGTGTGTGTGTGTGTGTGTGTGTGTGTGTGTGTGTGTGTGTGTAAGGAAGGGGTGAGTCAGCATGCTGCTGACTCACTGTTTATGAGAAAGACAAAAAAGGTAAGTGAGGAAAAGTCAGATGCAAAATATTAAAGGTGAAATAGATTATTAGATTGTTCTGATTATCAAGTATAAGGTAATAAAAGTATGACAGGAAAGATAGATAGATAGATAGATAGATGCACTGCTGTCTGTGTGATAAAATGAACTCTATGAAGGTTTCTATAGTTACTAGAAAAGATCACCTAAAGCTGGCCTATCAATTGCCAGCCCACGGGCCACATCCGGCCTGCGGCCCAGAAGCAACCCCTGAGTGGACGAGCAGAACCAGATCATTTATATCACATTTTGAATTTGTAATTGAATAAAGCTTTACCTTCAGAAAAGAGTAAACACTGAGCTTCTGAATAAAGCCAATACTGCATCATGGCTGCACACTGTGTACAAGTGTTTTAGTCAAGACCACCTAAACCAAGGCCACGTCATCACCAAGACCAGAGTGTATCAACACCGAGACAAGACCAAGACCAGATCAGTGTGATAGAGTCCCATACTGCATGACACAAAAAAATGTGGAAAATGCTAACTGTAGGCCTTCCTCAAATCAATCTACATTCGCAAAAAAATAGCCACAGAAAACCAATTCTTCTTCATTGTTCTTCACCTCTTTTATTGCCAAAAGTGTATCATGAAAATGCCTTGATAGAATAATAGTTGTGGTCATGACCGGTCTTAATAATACATAATAAAATCCAGAGTCCTCTTTATCTGGGACCGAGACAAGACCGAGTAAAAATACGGTCGATTCCCAGACGAGCGCAAGCAGACCTTCAAAAAGTGGACTTACCAAGACAGATCTCGAGTACTACAACAACACTGCTGTGTACTGTATGCACATGTGTATGTGGTGAACGTGCCACAGGGAGGAAGAAGAGATGGGTGTGTGTTTAGTAAAAAAAAAAATGGCTTTAAGTTTCTACAATTTAACGACCTGTCTGCTAATTGTTTTTAGCGCGTTTCCTGACTGGCTGAGAAACAGTCAACCAATCGTAGTAGATCTCAGAATGTCAGGATTAAGAACGGGAGCGTTATCATCGCTCAATGGTGTTTTTTCCCCCCCAACTGCTCCTTCAAGGCACCTAACCCTAACCTTAAAGGAACACGCCGACTTATTGGGAGTTTAGCTTATTCACCGTAACTCCCAGAGTTAGACAAGTCGATACATATGGACTTGTCTAACTCTGGGGGTTACGGTGAATAAGCTAAATTCCCAATAAGTCGGCATGTTCCTTTAACCTTAACCCTAACCCTAACCAGTGCCTCCCAACGGTGCCTTCCAGGTAACGCTGCCTGGAAGGCACCGTTGGGGGCTAAAAACACTGATAAACCTTATCGTCCTGCATAGCTAACTAGCTACTTAGCAGCATTCCTGATAAACAGTGACTGAGTGAGATCAACTAAGCTGTACATCTTATCGTTCGAGCACATACAGAAATAACAACTCTTAAATTTACAGATTTCTTTGATCAATGTGAAAAAGGCAACCGCTTCTGACAACTGCTTTAGCCACAGCTTCTGTGTCAACTGAAAATGACATCTTATTGGTTAAGGCTAAATAAAAATAACCCTCTCTCTTAAGAAATTGTTTAACACAAATACAAATGTCAGGCTGAATGGATGAATTGAAACTAAATTAAAATATGATTATCCAGATAAATCGTCTCCATTGTTTGCATCAAGTATCTTCATTTAAGAACATTGAAGGCAGGTTTACCCTTGGTGGCAAGAATGGGAGTCTATTGAAGAAATGAATGGCTTCAATAGTTGAAAAACAAATAAAACTAAAATGTCCTTTTATTTCTTGGATAGGTCTTCAAATAATAACACACATACTTTGAAGTCAGTTCAAGATCAAGATCTGTCTGCTAAGAATATAATTTTGTCTTGAGGAAAGACTAGAACAGTAAAAACACAGTGAAGGGGGATTTCTGCTGTTCTTCTGTATTTCTTTCATCAGTAACATGCTGACATTTTATAATAATGGGCATTTTGACTTCTAGTTTCTTTCTTAGAGGCTGGGATTTGTTGCTGGATTTGAATGATAGTTTTATATGCTGAGAAAATGCTGTTTTTCATCTACCAGTGAATAAGAAGTTCTCAATTTTTTTTGTAGCTTTTCTACCTTTCCATTTGAAAACAAACTCAGTTGATCTTGACTGAGCTGTTTCACACATTTCATTATGCCTGGCAGCTTCAAAGCTGTTCCAGTGATCTCATCTCAGCCTCTGCCAAACTCAGTGAGTCAGTCAGAGGAGTGGGACACAGAAAAAGAGAAACTAATCTAATGCAACGTCACATCATTTGCGTGTGTGTGTGTGTGTGTGTGTGTGTGTGTGTGTGTGTGTGTGTGTGTGTGTGTGTGTGTGTGTGTGTGTGTGTGTGTAGCATTAACTTGCAGCTGCACAATCAACTTGGATTCAGTACTCTAAAGGATAAAGCTGAAAGCATAGCGAGGTGGATTATCACATTGTTGGAACAGGAAAAAAATGTAATATTACCAGCCTTGTGGTTCGAAGGTTCCCCATATGAACAAAAACATTGCTTCAAATCCCACATGATGCTCCAAAGCTCTACCTTTAATGAGTGGTTGCAGAGGCTGCCTTCAATTTGGATAATGCAAACTTTGTTCCTACACTCACATCCTCACAGCCATAAGCTTCCATGACACTTTTTTCATCACTTTGTTTCTGATTTGTTAAAGGCACAGTCTGCAATCTGAACATAAAGTAAAGAGTCAACCACTAGAAACCAAACCACAAAACAAACAGAAACACAAAACTGTGTTTTATGGCGATCCATCCAGCAGTTGTTGAGATATTTGAGTCAGGACTTAAGTGGTGGACCAACTAACCAACAGATTGACATAGCCATTCGTAGAGCCACGACACAAGCATGGCTTAAAATGTAGGGTCCCCTACTTTCCCAGAAGCCAGCAGGACCCTTTACATCACTGAAAGGCCTGTATGAAAATAACAAAGTAAAGACACTAATAGCTCAGGGGCACAAACACATTAACACACACTGAAGAGTCAACACTTTACTCAACCTGTTTGTGTTGCTTCGCTGTTCACACCCACATCCCCATGAAGCAAAAACAGCATTTCCAACTGACTTAGTCGCGGTAATAAAACAACAGCTCTCTCAACTCATCCTCCAACAAAGAAAACACAACTTTGACCAACGATTAACTTTAAATGTTGTATGTAGAGGGTCTAGGGCAAGCTGTAATTTTGAACCCAGCTCATTTTCACTCACCAGTATGAAGAGGAAACCGTTATCAAACGGTTCTTTTAGGTTTATTCGAGGTTTGGATTGACATAGTGGCTGCGGTGGCTTGTATGTTACTCTGAGTCTCCCTCTGGTGTCCATCCCACCGCTCTTTCCAAAGCACTGACCTCAGCTGTTTTTACCATCTCTCTGTTTCTAGACGCAGTGACACACATAATGCCATGTCACCCTGCACAATAATGACCCTGCACAGTCAGAGGACCGCTTTCAAAATGTATACAACCAAAGACAAACAGGTGGATCTGTCACATGTTACACATCATGTTCATTCAGATAATGAGGGGTTTCTGTTTGGCAGTGGTGGAAGAAGTATTCAAATCCTTTACTTAAGTAAAAGTACTAATACCGCACTGTAAAAATACTCTGTTAAAAGTAAAGCCATGCATTGGACATGTTATCAGTAAAATGTACTTAAAGTATTAAAAGTAAAAAGTACTCAATGCAGACAAATCCTCACATTTTAGAAAGTGGAAACGATTTAAACAGTTCTATTTGTACTTAAGTACAGTACTTGAGTAAATGTAGTATTTACATTCCACCACAGCTGTTTGGTAGTACGTATGGAAACCTGATTGTTTGTCTCACTTCGCCTGAACATTATTGAAAGTAAGACTCCGTAGTTTGTCAGGTCAAAAGTCCAAGAGTTCAGTCACATGCAGGTTCACTGCTGTGCTAGCATGTTGTAGCCTGGAAATCCAGACCCAAATCCGAAAGATTAAGGGTCTGGCAATGAGTAATGAAAATAGCCCAACTCGAGGGGCGGCACCAAGTATGCCTTTGAAAATCTCACTGCACGCAATTGGATAACACTACGACCAATCACAACAATACACAGGGTGATGTATCCAGAGCCCCATACGTTTAGCTACCAGAGGAGCTAATTGGTAGATTAAACTCTTGCCGTATCCGGTCGGCAAAACAGCAAAAACGTCCTTCTTGCAAAGGAACGATTCGAGTGCCGTCTTCTGTTCCTCTTTTAGATAAAAAACCAAGTCTAACTCGTTCATTGTAGCGGCCAAAGCCGTTTCAAACAACTGGTGTTCATCCGTAGCCATCTTTGCAATATTTACTAATGACTTCGACGTTGCAGCGCTGTCGTCATCTGTTTAGCTCGACTCTGGTCTGCCTATATCAGATACACCGATGTAATTGGTGCAGCTCGGCTACAAGGGCATAGTTAATGAGCATCATTACTGAATGCCAGAGTGACTCGCCGAGCAAATTTTATTGCTGCTCTTTTCATGCACAACCACTTTATTTTACATCAGCAATATAAACTGAGATTTCATTGTCGTGCAAGTGTTTTTTGATTATTTTGATTGCACTATATACATTGATATGTTCCTCACACCTTAACATTTGTTCTCCTCTGAAGGTAAAACTATCTTAAAACTCTTAAAGAGAGAACTGTTTTGGGATTGAAGAGCTTGTGTAAAGTCAAACATTTGTTATGTTGCTGCAATCTAAGTAACCACAATAAAAGAGTTAAAAAGACTGATGCACTGAATCGTTTTCAGGAAATACGCTTATTCAAGTTAGATGACAAAATCCATAGCGCTCAATTGTCTGCATTAAATACAGAGCTAGAACACATATCTCATTTGTTTAATCCGTAAACAAACAGTAATGCAAGACTCAGAGTCAAATCACCAATGTTTAGTTTAGCATTTTAGCATGCTAATGCTAATTAGCACTACACACAAACTACAGCTGAGGGTAATGGTATTTGGTCATAAACCAAAGATTTGGACAATTGGGAGTTTTGACTTGATGGTGGCACTAACGAAAACTTAAGGGATCACCAAATTTACATTTTAAAAAAAACATTCTGAGGGGAACCTGAATGTGTGTACCAAATGTCCTTTAGTTGTGTAAACATTTAATTCAAAACCACAAACATGAACCTCAGGATGGGAAAGTCAGAGGATCACCAAAGTCACTAAGATTTATCCCCTGGGGACCATGAATGTCTGTACAAAATTCCATCTCAATCCATCCAGTAGGTGTTGGCATAGTTCAGTGTGGTGGACTAACCAACAGACTGACATGTTGCTTTCATAGCTAAAAACTACAATGTGTTTCAGGGGAGGTTGCATGCCGTTTCCTCCTGCTTCCAGTCGTTATCCTAAGCTAGGCTAACTGCATCTTCCATACTTAACGCACAAACATGAGAGTGCTTTCAAATCTTCTCATCTAACTGTCTGATCACATCTTACATGCTTCAGAGAAAAAGGATGTTCTCTGAATGAAGGATGTAAATGGGTCACTTGCTGTATATCTGCCAACTGTGCATTCTGGGAACACAATATAAGACTATAGTGAAAAAAAGTAACCTTCTAAACCTTATAAGGTTACTTTTATAGTTAGGCAACAGTTCTGAATGGCTGAATGCTACATGTACTGTGTTGACACTACAGACTCAAAACACACTATATCATCATAATAACTGATGTTTATGTGTGAGCTGACAGTTACAGATTGTTTGTTGTCAGCATGTATTGTACTTTAAATCCTCTCAGCACCAGATGGTTTGTCAATAAGGCTTACAGTCCATGGTGACCCTGGTAATCGCACCATTTCATCAACACTAGTTTCACAACAGAATACTTAAATTCTAAGACTACCGTACTTCAGATGCAGTAATGATTTAGCAGCAGCTGCAGGGAGCTGTTGCAAAAAAAATTAAACCACACCTTTATATAGTGCAATTTATATTGTTGTAGTGGTTTCGAGCTTTCAGTGGAATCAGGGGCTTTAAATGCCTTGAGTGCTGGAGAGGTTGACATAACCCTCTCCTCTGAATTAAAAGAACTCTCTTGTGCTAATCTAAAGCAACCACTGGAGACAGGATAATGAGAGATTACAGCAGCAGAGCATGCCTTTAGCCTGAATATCCCTTCTTTAATTTAGTTTAATTTCACATCCTCCCTCCTCCCCGGTTTGAAAAGTCTCAACGAAGAGCAGCATCTTTAAAAACCATAGATGAAAGACTACTGGTCGATTGGGGTATTGATAGCGATACATGAACACTATTTTATGGGTTTACTTCAGGCAGCTTCAAGACATTTTTGCGAACTTTCGCAAACTTTGTTGAGTGCTAATCCCACTGAAGAACTGAATTCTCTCCCATTGTTTGTCTCCCATGTTTCCTGGGTCAAATTGACATGTTTCAGAGAAAAGGAGCTGCACTAAGGGCTGCAGTAAATAGGGAAATAATGTCACTGCGTCACTGGGCTGTATACAGTATCTGTCAACCGTGCATTCTGGTGACACAAGATAAGACAATGCCCCTGTCTGGGTGTCTGGGTGTGTTAGCGCATGTATGCTTACTACTGACCTCTAATTAAGGCCTACAGATGTGCTAGCGTAGTGCCATTGGAAACTGTCCATGTTGCACATCTGTCAACCAGAATTCAATGAAGCTAAAAACTGTGACTCAATGCCCAGACAAAATGCACCATGACTGGTTTTTAATTTAGTTGATCTTTAATCCTCCTGCATCGCACTTGTCAACACAGAGTGATATTAAAAATTGTTTTAAAATCCATTAAGAGTTTAAAGTAGACAAATTAAATTGTAATGACAAATTGTTATAATATGCCTACCAGCACCTCTTAAATTCACTAACTCCATCCATCCCTTTCAAATTTCCTTCCTTATGTGTTTAGCTAGGAACTACATTAACACTTTGCACATTGCCTTTAGTGTTAGCAGTCGTTTAGCCTGCCGGTGCCTTAAATGAGAAGAAAAGTGATGCATCATGTTTGTTGTCAGAGTTCTGTTTTCCAACTTTCGTGGCAGTCATTAAAGTGGACCAAGTTCCAGTGAAAAAAGGTGTCACTGTGCTTTTTACTTATACCTCCATCCTGAAATGTTTTAATGCAGTAAACAGTAAAAGAGTTACCAGTGTTACAATAGGATGACTGCGTCAAATATTTTAAGCCTAGACAGCTTAATGATGCAGCTACAGACGTCATATTTCAGCTTATCAGCTGATACACAGCCTGCATTTTTCATTGTTGTTTATTCTCTCTGGATGTCATCCTGCTGCTTCTCCCACACTGATAAATAACACTTACAAACACTTTTGGTTATACTGTATGTAATGTAAGCGCTTTTTAACCACATTGAGGTGGTATATACAACACATATGTGTTAAAGTGCTAATATTATGCTTTTTGGCTTTTTCCCTTTCCTTTGGTAGGTTATATATCTTTTTTGTGCTTGTTATAGGTTTACAAAGTGAAAAAGCCCAAAGTCCACCCCAAAGGGACTTACCATCTCCAACAGAAAACACTGTTCACAAACTGCTCCAAACAGCTCTATTGTAGTCCAGCCTTTACTTCCGTGACAAACATGCATCACTTTGTAACACACGTTATAATGCTCGCCTAGCTGCCATGTGCGACTCCCAACAAAGATGGAACAGAAGTGTGATGCCTCACTCTGTAGCTAAAACAGAGAGCTCAATACACAGGGTGAAAAGAGGGGCTGCAGCAATGTGCGGTACAACAAAAATATGGTGTTTTTTGAAAATTAAACCATGGAAACCTATTATGATATAACCTCTTAATACAATTATGAACCTGAAAATGAGCATAATATGAGCACTTCAAGGAAAAACTCGAGAGCAGTACAACTCATTTCACATATGTGAAGAATGTTCTGGGGACCTTGATGAACTACACTGGAACATTTAACGAACACTCAATTGAGGAGACGATTAAGCAAACAGTACAGTATAACCACAATGTGTTATTGTGCAGTGCAGTGTTTCTGGAAATATGTTGTGAAGCTCTTGGAGACAAACTTTATTATAATAAGATTGACTTGAGTTTTTCCCAACACATGTACAGTACAGTTAGGGCTGGGCGATATATCGATATTATATCGATATCGTGATATGAGACTAGATATCGTCTAAGATTTTGGATATCGTAATATCGTGATATGACATAAGTGTCTTTTCCTGGTTTTAAAGGCTGCATTACAGTGAAGTGATGTACTTTTCTGAACTTACCAGACTGTTCTAGCTGTTTTATTATTGATTATTTATCTAAAATCTAAGTGTGAAGATATTTTGCGAGAGAACTGTCAACTCTAGAATATATCGCCGCAATATTGATATCGAGGTATTTGGTCAAGAATATCATGATATCTGATTTTCTCTATATCGCCCAGCCCTATATTAGAAAATATTTGGGACGTAGAAATAAGTGCTGAAAATGTGTAGAAGAAAAATTTAACAATTTAAAACGTTGGAAAAAAACTAAAACAAACCTTATGGCGCTTTGATTTCATAAAAGGTACTCCTGTTGTTATACTGTATTTATGTTCACATTTTATTGTTATTTGAACAGCTGAGCATTGAACCAGGTGAAGAAACATGTTTATTATTTATTCATTTGATTTTGCAACTGTTCACTGAAATAGCCGGTTTCTATGAAACTACATGTGACATGTCATATTTGGCTTTGACTGAACATTTGCTCTCACTTTGCGGAAAAAATATCGGGATATATATCGTATATCGATATTCAGCCAAAATATATCGGGATATGACTTTTGGTCCATATCGCCCAGCCCTAAGTACAGTGCACCTTCTTGGTTTGAAGACAGACCAGCTGAGGCCACTGAGCATGACAAACAGGAACAAGGAAATGAGAATAAAAGCAAATATTTTGTTGCAAGCATACAGTGCAGTATACACCTGCATGGAAAAGCCACTTAAGGCACATCTGCTCAAAATAAACACTATGTAAAGTTCACTACAGCATGCGAAAACCTGAAACTATGTGAGCTAACCTGTATTTCTAGTATTAGCTCCATCTTTTAATAATAATCTTTTCCAGCTACAGAAGCCAAACAGACTGACATACAAGCAATTCATCAACGGTCTGCATAACTTTTCCCAAAACAACATTGGTACAGTTCCCCCATTTCCTTTAATCACAACAATCTTTACTTTTACTCTTTCCTCATGTCATTTTTCCATCTATTACTCACTCTTTCCAAACCTCCTCTCCATCTTTAAACCCCAAACACCCCACTTACTTCAACTCCATGGTTGCTTTCCTTTCTTCTTCTCTTCTCTGAGGTGAAAACAAACGCTGCTCTCTGTCACCTAATCCTTCATCTCTAATATATACCGTAGTGTGTGCAGTGGGCAGAGAGGGGAGGGCATGTGAGAGGCCTGAGCTGTTACAATAATCCAAACAGACTGACCGGGAGCCACTGGGTAAGCACAGACCGAGGGGGAGGGCCAGCCGGTGGCGTAGAGGGAAAGAATGGACCAATCAGAGGGTTTAGTGAGGCTGGAGGAGGCAGGGCTTAAAGCTTGTGCCACTCTTTAACCCCAGTGAGGGCAGAGTCCCAGAGGCATGACCAGCATGGAGGAGAAACTGATAAGGAGTGACAGAAGACCTGACAGAAAGAGAAGTGGAAGGTAAACCAAGCTGTCCAACAGGAGACAAATTATTTGTCCAAGAACTGACCCTAGTACAATAAACAAAGCATGTTTTTTTTTGTAATAAAATAAACAATTGAACCCTGATGTCATGTGCACAATTTTATCTTAATTTCCAAAAAAGGCCCCAAGTGCACGTCATCTTTTCTCTGTAGCCAGCTGCAAGGAGATAAGCCCAACTTGTCAAATCTTAAAACACATATGTCCCTAAAGAGTTGAACATTTGCATAATCTACAGCAGACTGTAAAACAAATAGTTTTAACATTGCCATTCTGGAAAGTTGAAGCTGACGTGAGAATTCAAGCGTAACAGCTGGCCAAAGTCACAGTAATTGAAACAAGATGGTCCACAAATTAAAAATCCACAATAACCATAACCATAATCCTCTGAATAAGGATCACTGCGCAGTCATACACAGAACGTGATAGTTTAGTGTGTGAGTGAAAGTGCAGTTATTCACCAGCTGAACAAGCATGTTAGTATCTGTCCTGTTTGCCTCGAGGGACTCCGTGCACTGAAGCAAGGCCGGTAAACAAGACGGAGATGATGCAACAGAACCAAAGACTACAACTCAGCAGAGAGACAAGAGGAAGAAGAGGACTACTTTACCCACAAATCACTTGAATAAACTAATACAATATTCTTTTTCTTATCACTCAGAGAAATATAAACATGTTTTTTTACTATTAGCAGCGTGTCTCTATGGACACTATCTCTATCTATCTCTATGGAGAGGTCGGTCGGTCAGTCCAACAACAAGCAAATGTTAGCGTGCTAAACATCATCTGCTTAAAATCAACCATTGCCATGGGAGCATGTTAGCTTGCTGACGTTAGCTTGCTGGTGTTATGCCTATGTACAACCTCACCGAGCCTCCAGCATGGCTGCAGACTCCTGGTCTTGCTTTAATTTAACAAATTTCTCCAACGTTAATTGCAGTCTAAAAGGCAAGAACTTTGCCATCGTAAAACAGTCTTAGCAAAATGGTGTCCAAGGTCTGAGTAAGTTCTTGACCTTGAAAACAGCAGCTGAGCAAACAATCAATAGTTGTTCAAGTGATTTTAATCATATAACATGGAGATTTTATCGGAGCAAAAGGACTTTAAGTGCTAAAAGAAAATAAAGAGATTTGAACATCTGCAACTGGGTGAACAGTTTGCTGATGAAGATACTGTGAAATGATCAAAAGCTCCCGAACTTTCTAAACTGGCAAAATGGTAATTAAACTGCAGAAACATCAAATCAAAGAATAAGTAAACAAGACAACTTATCGGATTTGAAATGTCAATACTCTGCGCTACAGACAGATTTTGCTTGATGCCTGTGCCTTTTTGCAAAATGTAACACACACACACACACACACACACACACACACACACACACACACACACACACACACACACACACACACACACACACACACACACACACACACACACACACACACACACACACACACACACACACACACACACACACACACACACACACACACACACACACACACACACACACACACACGTCACAAACACACACACACACACACACACACACACGTCTTGAAAGCTCAATCTTATTGGCAGGCCACAAACTGTGTTTGTAGTAATTATCCAAATGCATCTGTTCCCCTGTACATCCACTCCCACTTAACTAGATTACATAGGACATGGCTCTGTGCATACACAGGGATATGATTCAATTCTCTTTCAACTTAGCTGTATATGAAGAAGACTGACTGTTATTTGTGTAACAAAGTAAAGGACACCAGCTGAATATATCTCCTAAAGATCCAGAATTTAAATCCACAACCAACCACACATTTAGGAGCTCCAACAATATACTGTACACACAATTTACAACACAACTATAGAACAAATTAATAATGCCATTTTGATCCCTGAGAGCATGAATAAAAGAATAAGACGAATAAGAAAAAAACGTGAAAAATATAGAAAACAGAAAAAAATGAATACAAATGTTGAATTGTTTCTACAGTGCCTAAATCCTACATGGCTTGTGACATTTTATGCTAAAACAACAACAAACCAGTTGCTCAGGACATCGTGTATCAGTACCAGTTTGAATGTCGAAAGATAACTAAAGGGAGTCCAACGATCAACTGTAGCCCAGTGTGTAGAACATTAGATTTTAAGCAACAAAGACAAAACAAGAGTATACCAGATTGTTGGTGTTATTTGACTACTGCGTCTCTCGTTCCCTGGAGCAGAGAAAACAAAGACAAACTGCTCGACCAAGATGCAAAAGAACAGACGGAGCGAGAACACAGAATAATCTGAAATGCAAACAGTCAGTCTGAATGACAAACAGAGGGGAGCGTGGACACAAACACACCGTGCACTGGTGGCTATGAACTACCCGTTTTTGTCTTCCTGTTTTTTAACTCTACCTTTTCATCTCAAATAAAATCAAGTAGCTGGAACAAGTCATAAAAAAAACTGGCTTTATTTAAGAGGCACCATCAGTACATTTGTTATGCTTATGGTAATCGTTTGGGTGGATCATGTTCTTTTTGTGCAGCGCTGATATCCCCTGCTGGCTGGAGCATGACATCCACTTTCACATTAGGATGGTTCTTGTTAGAGAAAGCAGAATACAGCACAAGTTCACACAGCCAGAGCGGTGATTGTGAGCATAGGAAGTGTTTGTAGCTACAGGAAAAGGAAGTCTGAAGGTTGTTTCCACTTAAAGATATCACAACTCTTAGGCCCCCTGCATACTGCCTGTGTCGCGTGAGCGTGTCAGCTGCGTGGCGTGTCCGTGTCCCATGTTAAAGGTGCAGTAGGTAAGATTTATAAAACTAACTTTCTGGTATATTTGCTGAAACTGACCCTAAGTTTGAGTAGAACTACATGAATCAGGTAATAAAAAATAAAAATAATAATCAGGCTCCTCTGGCACCACCTACAGCCTGTAGTGTGATTTGGGGAAGGTGGGGGGGTGTCTAACTGCGTGTCAATCACTGCTCATGCACACGCATTCATTCTCCCTTGTGGGGGGAAGGGCTTAGGAGACTGTTTTGGGCTTTAGCGGAAAGGGGGGAGGGACAAAGAAGTTATTGATGTTCAAATTTTTTGGCTAAGTCCTGGATCTTCGCAATCCTATCTACGGCACCTTTAACAGGTTAGAGCTTGCACACTGCCTGCGTGACACGCACGTCTCAGGCGTGGCTCGAGTCGCGCTGAAAACGCGTGCATGCTAGAAATAGGACCTATTTTTCACACGACATGCAAGCGTGTTGCAAGGCGTTTCTAGGCAAAATAGAATACAGAATGACGTTTTATATGTCATTTTGACACAAATACATTTAATAAATGACATTTTGATGTTGTTTGAAAGTCTCTAGGTTTTTACATAAATGCAGATATAAATGTAATTTACAAAAATAATAATAAATAATGATACATTTTCAAATATTGCACCCGTCAATACCGAACGAAATATTCTGTAGCCTATTGTGCCGTCAATACTGCGGATGTTGTCTTTGCTGTAATTAAAATCAGTATATATTTATGCTTATGGGAAACATACATGTGTACAGACAAGGCTAGCAGCAGCAGCGCCGCATCAGACACGTTCTGGTGTGCAAAGACATAGAAAACGCCACGCAGCCGCCACGCAACAGAAACGCCACGCATGCAGTGTGCAAGAGGGCTAACAGCTAAAAACAGCAATGAAGACAAAAAGTAAAACAAGAGAGAATAAACACTAACATTGTAAATATAATGCAAGTGACCTTTTGGCTTAATACCACATGCATTGTGGCACTCTAGTGTTTTTATGAGACTTGGCTACAGTTTGTACAGCATCCACTGATTAAACAGCTGTCTCAGTAATGACGTGACCAGTCCTGAAGTGCCTCTTGTTACGGTTGTCTTTTGCTGTAAACTTAGAAACCCTTCACACACAAACACACTGTGACTGCTCCAAATCCTTTACACTTAGAGCTACTACTCAGTCAAGGGTCACTAAACTGGCTGATGACCAATGCTAATCAATTAGCTCTAACCAGGCATAGGTACAAGCCCATTGACCCTAAGAGGTTAAAGGGTAACAAGGCAGTAAGCCTGCAGGGCCAACAGTCCCTGTACAAGCTGAAGGAAAACATCAATACCACCACCAGTCGACATTCGCAATGGAAAACGACGTCTGTCTTTATCTGGGCAATCAAATGCTCATGGCAACCAAATCTTCATTACATCATACACGCAGTTAGCAGTTTGTTTGGTACATTTGTACAATCTTATACAACAGTAGTCCTGGAATAAATCTGACCTGGGACTATAGCATTGCTTGACATTTTGTGCTGATATACAGTAGTCTCGTTTTGCCAGACCATTTACACACTGCGGAGCAGAGGAGGGTCTGGCTAGTCCACATAGCATTCCGGGATGGGAGAAAAACATGCTCTGGTTTATTAGCATTTCTTTAAACCTATCACAATTGTCATGGGCGGCGCTAAGCTCCACACGGAGCTGCTGTAAAATAATCGTGCGAGAGAAAACTCAGATTGGACAGATAGTCTAGCTAGCTGTCTGGATTTACCCTGCTGTTCTCCTGGAGTTTCAATTGACCCATTGTTTTAAATAATGAAAAATCAAACCTGCCCATTCACTTTATTTATTTAGCGGCACAGGATGGGACAGGACAGACAGACAGACAAACAGACAGAAAGAGTGTATTGCGTGTGGCTCCAATATATTTTTGAAAGGGCAATGGCCAATGGGGAAACAACAACCCTTATGTCATCACACTCCGACCAATAGTGGAACTTCATCACTTAGTCACAGAGCGACAAAGTTTTCGAGGTCCTAGGGCTGGTCCCTGCGGTCCACCCAAAAACTGATAACTCAGTGTATACATTTGCAATCAACTAACAGTGTCGATCTACTGTAAAAGCAGTTAGTCTTCAGCCTTGATGTATGACATGTAATGCATTGTGACAAATCAGCCAACTATTACATGCAACAGTGAGGTTAGGTTCACATGCATTACTCCAGTGCACCGAGTCATCTCGGTTAGGATGAGAATAGCCCCACAGTTGCAGCGCTGCAGCTACAGCGCAGTGTACTGCAGTGGTGGGAGAGTTATGCAGCCTGTATTGCATCACTCTCTACTCCCGGTTCCCAAAATCACTTACTGCATTCAAGCAACGCTAATGTCACAAAGACTAAAACAACTAGGGATCAGACATCAAAAGGAGGAGAAACACACTCTCACACACAGAGATAGAGGCAGACAGAGAGAGCAGGCAAATGTAACGGGACGTTAATCCACTTTTAGTTTATCTACGAGGATCCATGGAGCCATCTAATGACATGAATATGGCTCGGTGAAGTGCTGCTGAAACAATGTTATATAAAGACACAGTGATGTAACAGTGGTGCAGTTAAACAATATCTTTATCGAGTAATGTATAAAGAATTGTTCCTGTCAATTAATCACTGTAATTGAATACTTATCCAGTCTAAAATGATTTCAAATTAATTTCAAATTTTTACAGTTTAGATCTTTTCACTTGATAAATGTGTTCAAGTAGAATGTTAAAAAGGAACATTTTGGGTAATGTGTTAGAAGTTAGATGATAAGGTAAAGTACCACTCTCATATCGAACTATGGAGCTAGAACTAGGAGTTGATTAGTCTACCGTAGCAGAAAGACTGAAAGGGAAAAAGCACTTAATCCACAAATTTGTCATTTTTACATTACTGTTTATGTACAAATTAAACAAACAAGATACAAAGTGTTAGCTGGTGACCTTAAAGCGGAACTCTCGCCAAAATGCAACCTTTTTGTGAATGTACCGGAGTCAAACTTTCTTTTAAAAGCATAATTAGGACAGAAACGCCACTTTTAAGATTGACCGTATTTTCGTTTTTCGGTCAAATGTCCTTTTGGATGGGAGTGCTAGGGGCACTACTATGATCTCATCAAAATCGCTATTTTTAAAACACTAAGAAGGCTCGACACAACATGTAACTTTGCTCCAAGTATCACCAGGGTCTCTACACATGAACTTCAGCACTGAGAACATTGTTCGTGTACACAGAGTTTACTAAAGAGAAAGGTTTTGAGCAAGCATGAACAAAAAAAAAACCTAGGTTGCATTTTGGCGAGAGTTACGCTTTAAGAGTTGCTGGTAGGAAGATTCTTGAATGTCTGACAGAGGCAAACTGTTTCTAGCTTGATGCTAAGTTAAGCTAGTCTGGTTCTCTCCCAAGTTAAAAAAAAGAAGAAAAAAGCACTTCTAAATCTTAGACATCTTGCCTGTACAGGCATACAGATATGACAGTGGTATTGATCTTAAGTGTATTCCGCAAATTTCTAATTATTCCGTTAAACAGCTTTTTAAAGCAGAGGTTCCCAAACTATGCTCTCTTTTTTAGAAGCTGAAACAATTTCATGCCCAGATGAACTGGATTCTTATCAACAGCAACAATACTGCAGAAACTAACAACAAAACGAGATGAAAGTCACTGAATTAACATCAACTGCATGCTGCTTTTGAGGAATGTTTCTGGCTTGCAAATGAAAAAAGTTAAACTGCCCGAGTTCTTACACACAAACACTGTCGACCGTGATATTGAAGGAAGGTGGACCTTTACATGTTTGATTCATGAGCATCACCTGCTTTTCTTCTCTTCCCTGTCAAGTCTGTTCATCTGTTTTTTTTTACATGTTTTTCTTTCTGAATAAATCTTGTTCAGCCTGAATATTGCTAGCCTTGCTAGCATCAGATCACTCTTGTTTCTATATTGTTCCCAAATAAATCAGATATTTTGACTGGTCGTACCAGGGAAAAGCACAGGTGGTAACAAACAGTAATAATTACGCCTCTTTTCCAGCAATTATTGCAGCTGAAATGAACAAATTATCATCCATTATTTGTGCTGTGGAGAAGCTGTATTCAACTTTAGTATCAAATCTAATTGCACATACTGTAGGCTACTCATAAGTTCAACTACAACATTAAATCATCACTAAGAGCTAAATATGCAACAAAACATACAATGGCAGCTACTTCCACCTAATGCAGAACTGAAGTCTTCTAATATTCGGATAGTAAACCTAAATATTTATCAATACTGAGTCTATGCACACGAAACTATGTAGGCTAAATAAAACCACTAAGCCATGTTAGATACACAAGATCATGCTTGAGTATAACTCAGCAAGTGCATCAGTAGGCACAGAATTACAAGTTTTAACAGATTTAAGATGCTCACACACACACAGTGAAATGATCAAAAGCTCCCGAACTTTCTAAACTGGCAAAATGGTAATTAAACTGCAGAAACACCAAATCAAAGAATAAGTAAACAAGACAGTATGTAAACGCGCGCACACACACACACACACACACAAACACACACACAACACACACACACACACACACACACACACACACACACACACACACACACACACACACACACACACACACACACACACACACACACACGAACCTGCTGTTGCTGTAAATGGATTATTGAACTCATAAATTAGCACACCACACAGGCAGTGTTGCACTTTACATTCGATGCATATTCAATGTTAATCCAAAAATTGAATTCTGCATTTTGTAAAAGCTTTGTCTTCTCCTTCTACTTTTGGATTAATGCACGTCTCACATAGAATCAAGTGGGACAACATGTGGACAAATCTCAGCTCAGGTTTTCTAAAGAAAGACTTGGTAGTGATTTAAGTTCCGATTCACTCACCTAAATGTTATCGCTCCTACGGGACGGCGTGGAAACTAATAACGCATGCGGATGTAGAATGACAGCCGGGGATCCTTAACTGGACTTTTCAGTTGAAGTGCTGTGTTTGTCCCTCTCTTCTCCTCCACCTCCAGCTAAACTAAAAGCCGCTTCCACTCTCTTCCAACTCACTTATTAAAGGGATCCATCCGCCGACAATAAAAGCGAAAGGCAACCGCTGCCGGATGCAGTCAGTACTCAGAGCTAATCCAGTCCCGGAAAAAAAAGAAAAAAAAACTTCATCAATATTACATTCACGTGTTAAAATAGCCTTGTATCCATGCATTATTTCGGGTTTTCCCTTCAGTGGTTATAACAGGCAGTTTGTGTCCTGTCATATGTGAGCTATAGGCTACTAGGAAAAAAATAGCAATTCATATCAAGTTATATTATTGTTTCTCTGGATCATTATTTTGAGTAGGACTACGTGTCTGAAATGTTGTATGGGTTTTTTTTTTCCAATAAAGTTGTGAAAAATAAAAAAGAATTTAAGGAATAGGCGAATTATGTTTCCTTATTATATCCTACAGCCTATAGAGATTTTAATTGATTATTAAATGACAAGTGTGTCGGTTTGTGTGAATATATATATATTCTTAGGACAAAAAAAGATAATTTATTTATGCCTTGTGACTACTAAACAGATGTTTAAAAAATAAGTGGGAGTTCACTGATGAGGACATATGAATAATTTATATTTGTGTTAAACCATGCACTGTGTTAAACACTCATAGCCAACACACACTAACACAATATAGCTTCACTGGATTCCACTGCAGTCAGATACAACTATACAGAAATGTATGTTCTGTGTTCATTTCTTCATCATTTAGATCAAGGGCGTAACCTTGGGTTCAGTGTGTGTGTGTGTGTGTGTGTGTGTGTGTGTGGGGGGGGGGTTTGAGATCTCCACTTTTAAAGATTTTTTTCACCTTTATTGGATAGGACAGCTTAAGACAGGAAAGTGGGAGATACAGGGGGATGATATGTAGCAAAGGGCCTGCGGGTCAGAATCGAACCTGGACCGCTGCGGTAAGGACTGAGCCTTAGTACATGGGGCGCACGCTCTACCAGGTGAGCTACCGAGAACAAATTCAGTGAATCGTTTGTTTTTATTTCCCAACATGACCATGTCATATGCAAATCTTTTTATCATAATCATCGTATTTAATAACATTACAATCAAGAGGCTTTTTGTGTGAGAATTTTGAGAACATAGGACTTTCTGAGGCTTTGCCTAATTTTGCTGTTACGATAGGTAGCATGCTTAGTCACATGAGATCTTTTATCCATTTCTCACCACTGATGATCGGCCTGTTCGGCCTTTTGTTCACCTCTGACCTCTGTCTGTTGATCTTTACCTCTCTTTAGCCAGGTTAGCTGTTTCCAGTCTTTGTGCTAAGCTAACCCACTGCCAGCTGTGACCTAATATCTAACAGACAAATGTAGTCTTATCTAATTCTTATTAGAGACTGCTATTATCAATCTGTGTATCTATGATAACCAAGAACTAAAAAGAAGAGAAGTAGAGCAGCACCGGCTCTACCTCTGATGGGACATCCCAGCACCAGTATAGTAACTGTGGTTTCCAGTCAAGCCCCATCCTTTCTTATAAGGGAGGCTGTTGCCATGACAACCCTACATTATGCAGCAGTCCATGAAAGACTCTTTTCAGATAAAAAAAAAGAAAGAAAAGAAAGACAGAAACAAGTTATTTGCATTCCTTTTCCATTAAAGATTTTGTGTGATAGAAAAAAGGCGGTATGAGGTTCATTGTCTGGATGTGTGGGGGAGGGAGGGAGGGGGTGATCTTGATGCATTTGAACGCCTCACAACTATTTTACAAAAACCAATGCGCTGTGTGTGTCTCAGTCAAAGGCCACCTGCTTAGCATGCAGTGCACAATCGCAGGCTCGCTGCAAATATTTCTGTTTGTTTCAGCATCCCACCTCTGTGGTTTTATTTTTTTTTATTTTTATAACTTATAACTTATAACAGGTAGCCTACAATAACTGCTTTAAAACTCACACTTCAAGTCCATTCAAACAGTGTAGATCCACACCAGCAGATTGCACAAACACAAGAAATTAAACTGTGAAATACTCATTCTTTAACTTTGAATGTGAGGGTGAAAATAATCCACTTTCTTGCCTCGAGTGATTTTGATAAAGAATCAAATCGTAGCACCAAGGAGCAACATGTAACAGTCAATGCATCTTGCGGCACAATGTTCCGCAAAAGTCTGTTGACCCTGTAAACGCAGCTCCAGCCTATACTGCAGAATTAAACCCAAATATTCAGACCAGAGTTTGACCATGATTTCATGATCCTGCTGTGTTCACCTCTGCCTGCACCTGCTGCTGCCATTACTCCAGCAGAGCATGGCGGGATTAGCAGCCAGAGTCCTGTGAATGGCTGCTGAATAATTGACCAACTTCTTTTGTCAACATATGTTGAGGACCAAATTGCAATGAAAGTTTGATGTGGAAATGGTAATTAGGGGGGATTTCAGAGAGTGAAAGAGTTATTAGGGACGGCTGTTGCTAAATGTACCGTACAGTATCCAGGAGAAACAGCAAATCTGACTCTTCCCTTCTTTGGGGAAGCAGGCTAACTCTACTCTACGCTATGGGACTTAATATTAAAAACATTTTTAACTTTTATTATTCATTGCCGTGTCTAAGAAGCTTTCAATGAAAAACAACTGAATAAATAAGTCATGTAAATTTAGCCTCAAGTCCTCAGACTGGCAGGAGTTGAGTTTGAATGTAGCTTTGATAAAATGCTTACAGAGACCATTTTTGGTGCAGTAAGTGGTACTTTAATATTTAACTTTAACTTTCGTAGCAGCAATGATCACGTGTGGACTGATCCAATCTGAAAACAATACCTGTTTGACTGTAAATCTAAATATTATTCAACCAACGATTATTCTCATTGCCACATAACCTGCTGATTATATTCTGAATAACCAATCAATCGTTTCCAAAACACTGGGCGCTACTCTCTGCTAGGGGTGGGGGGAAAAATCGATACGCATAGTATCACGATATTTTCTGTGGCAACACTGTATCGATACATAGACTCCAAGTATCAATCTATTATTAGATTATGTGTTGGTCAGTTTGTCTGCTTGACAATCCCATTTTGCAGCAATAAAATAGAATAGAAGTGAGATGAACAAACAGAGAACTGTTAGCCTAGAAATCTAGACGCAAATGTAATTTGCAGCCAGGGTCAGTCTAGCAACTCTCCGTTGGCTTGCGAGCTGGAAAAACCAAATTCTGGTCAGGCCAATCACATCGTGTATAGAGTCGGTGGGCGGGCTTAACATTAGGATGGCAGAGTTGTGACGGTTCCGCATGAATTCCCTGCTACTTGAAAACAAAGAAGATGGCTGCTGCTGGCGAACAGCAGTCTTTCGAATCGGCTTTAGACTCTGGAAGTTAAGAGTCTTGGAGTTAAGCTTTTCTTTGAGAAAAGAACAAAGAACAGCACTGAAGTCATTCTCAAAAAAGGGAGATGTGTTCGGAGTTTTGCCGACTGGATACGGCAAAATTTTAATCTTTGTTGCCCTGGTTGGTTGTAGCGCTATCCTATTGCGTGCAGAGGAAATGTGAAAGACAACCGTTTATCCCGCCCCTCGGATTGAGCCCTGCCAATGGTGAGTTCCCAGACCCAACATCTTGATGTGGGTCTGGCTCGTCAGGCTACAGAAATGTATCTTTTTTAGATAAAACAGATGTTGACAAAGTCTCCTTTTGGGGGACATCATTTGAAATTGGGAAAAATTTGAAGTTGGAAAAAAGGTAATAAACTGCAATATATCGCAGAATATTGCAATATGTTTAAATATCGTATCGTGACATAAGTATCGTCAGGCCTCTGGTGATTCCCACCCCTACTCTCTACCACCACTGTGTAGCGCCCACACAGACACAAGGAGAACCTGCAGACTCCACACAGAGAGGCCCGGGACCAGCAGGGTTCGAACCCGGTACCTTCACTGCTAACCATTGGGCTGCCGTGCTGCCTCCTTTGTTGCTGTTTGTCAAGCCGGGAGGAGAAAATCTTCTCACGATTATTTGATTATCAAAATAGTTGATTCATTTTCTGTTGCGCAACTAATCTAATAATAATAATATACTTTATTAATCCTGCAAGGGGAAATTACAATGTTGTTCACTCTGTTGTTATTACACACATTACACCCACATGCTCAGTACCTATACATGCACTAATGGAGAGATGTCAGAGTGAGGGAGCTGCCCATGGAAAGGTGCCCCGAGCAGTTCGGTGCCTTGCTCAAGGGCACCTGGGAGTGCCCAGGAGGTGAACTGGCACCTCTCCAGCTACCAGTCCACTTGACTTGAACCAGCAACCCTCCGGTTCCCAACCCAACTCCCTACTGACTGAGCTACTGCCACCCCCTAAAGACAAATCGTTTCAGCTCTAAAGAGACATTTGACTGTAACCCAATGGGTAAGAAGCAGTGTCCAAACAGAAAAGGGAAGCACATGAATGCAGTCTGTAAAATACTACAGTGTGTGTGTCTCACCCCATGTCTGTTTCCTCCAGTTTGCTCTCCCTGTCTCGTCCCGTCTCTCTCTCTCTCTCTCTGTCTCTCTGCGTCTGCGGGGGTCAGTTAAGTGGCTTGACTTTCACCACGTGTTCCTGTCATGCAGATCTGAAGACAGAAGAAAAAGTGAACGTTAGCTTTTCTCCACCACACACTGACAAAATATTGACAATTAGTTTTGTCCCTAAATTCTTATTAAAAAAAAAAGACACCCTGAGCATTTCAAAGTGCATGTTTTTTATCGGATGATTTGGCTTGCCTGTACTGTACAGTCTGGACAGTCCTCTACAAAGAGGGTGTTGTATTTCAATTGGTCTCACACAGATAATCCTTGTAGCTGTGGTAGAATGAGACTAAATCCCAGCATGTTGGCATTACATTTATGTGGAAATGGTGTATTTGTTAAAGGTCAGGAGTGGTTGGGTGTGACACTGTGTCCTTTTAAAGTGACAGGGAGTAAGGTTATCAAAGGGACACTGGAAGAAAACTCTTAGGAGACTGTCACCTGGTGTTACACAGCAAACCGTCTCTGAAGAATGAACTCACGTGAACTCAAGATTGCGTGATAAAAACGTTGCTATAAAAAGGTCACAGCCTCATTTGTTTGAGGGGGGGGCATATTTTCATTTTACAATTCCATATTTTGGTTGCCAATGCTTGATGTCAGATTCAATTGACTGCAAACATACCAACATTCAGATTTGAATCATTTGAAATTGACCATAAGAAGATGTGCTTTTTTTATTATTATTATTATTATTATTATTTCTACCCCCCAGCAGACTGCTGTAGTAAATGTGCACTGAAAATGGCTCATAAAACAGACAGAAGTTGTGACTCACTCTCTCTAGGGATGCCGTGTTGCTGTGAACTCCTTCCTGTCCAGCTTGTTGTCTGATCCCTGCTGTCTGTTTCGTGACGTACTTGCCGAGCAGCAGAACATCCCCCAGCTGCTCTTTTCATCAATCAAAAAAAACAAAAAATCCAAAACAAGAGCCGTGGCTGCCTCCTGCAGCAGTGTCAGAGTGAAAGTAAAGAATCTACTCCTCGGCTGTTAGGTTGAGCTGCAGGATAAGGAGGGATTGAGAGGAGCATAATCCCTCACACATGCACAGCAACTTTGATCTCGAGATAAACGTGCCAAGTCGCGACATCTTATGCTATTTACCCCTATGGAAGGGATTTGTAAACAACCTATGTAGTTCTCATATTATTTTTACCTTTTGTTTTTGTACTCTGTTAATTTGATATTGTGTGTAATTTCATTTGTAATTTATTTTTGGTTTTTTCCCCCTTTCTTTCCTTTTCAGTATTTTAGTTTCTTTCGATTATGCATTGGAGATTGCCCATTTTTATCTCTCCATCACATCTTTTATCGATTTTGTGTATATGAATCTGTAGTATTTGTATATGTGTAAACCAATAAAAAGAAAATGCTATACAATAAATAGTCCTTTGACTTGAGCTAAACCCATAGCATATATGCCTATATCTAAAGTACTAAGCATAACCAGACATACTTTTTGTCCATTATGGTTATAATTTATTCCTAATAGATCCAAATATGTTACAATTATGGTAATACATTATGAACAGTGTTTTGTTGTTGTTGTTGTTGTTGTTGCTTTTATTAAGGAAGCAGATGTTCCTTGAGGTGCACTTTGTCTGTTTGTAGTTTACAGTCTCTAAAATCATTACAGTCTGTAATGTCTGAGCATAAAAACATTGATTATAGTATTTGAACCAAAAAAACTGAGGCCTTTTAAACCAATTCAAAATCAAGATTTCCTTTGAATGTAGAACACGATGGGTAAACAACAGAAGGCCGATGAACAGTATTATAAAGGAACTACAGAGGACTAGAGTAACTTATATGTAATGTAAAAATAAAAGTTGGTCCTAGTGACCAGTATACTGTGTTTCTAGTGTATTCACTCTAGATCAAACCGTTTGAAGCTGCTTTGCCTTTTCTGGTTTTAGTGTGACTGTTTTAAAGGGTTACACTTTACTTGAAGGTATCTACATAAGAGTGACATGACACGGTCATGAACGTGTCATAAACATTATAAATAAGTCATAAACGTTTATGACATAACGCTTCTTTAATTCGTTTTTTTGTCATGACAAGTTAGGGTTAGGGTTCATGTGTCATGACAGTGTCATGTGTTCATGACAGTGTCATATCACTCTTATGTACATACCTCTACATAAGTCACGTCTCTCCATTTACTGAAGGTCATTGTGTTTCACATGATGTTAACATTGGGTTCTGTGAGATTTCTCAAAGCATAAAATCAAAAACTGTAACCAAAAACAACAAAATGACACACACCGTTGTAAAATATTCAAATGTAGCAGCCAAAACAGTAGCGTTTTCAAACCTAGAAAAAAATCAGAGAAGTAGCTGAGAGGGTCATTTACAGGACTGCTGGCACCCGAGATACTCTGCTGCACTCTGCTGGTGTAGATGCTGAGGTTCACCGATTCTATGTTTTTGTCATAGACCAGAGCTCTTTAACAGGGGGTCCAGGGCCTCAGAGTTACTGAAGGGGGGGGGGTACCAAATTATTGTAAATTTTTTGAAAGAATGAATATAAAATATTTTGAGACAGGTGTGTCGGAGGGGGATAATTAAGTGCAAAGAAACTCCTGCACACTGTCTAACTTGCAAAAAATAAATGTAATAGTAGGCAACGTTTGGGTACTAGACCATCATCAGGCAACATTAATGAAGGGAGTTTCTTTGCAACCCTGGAAAGCTTAATGTTTTTTAAATGTCTTAACATGAATCCAACAAATTACTGGCAAATATAAATCAGCCCATTTGTGAAAAAAAATCACATTGATCATAGGTTTACTGGCTTCTAGGTAAGGTAGTCACTGAGCCAGCCATTAGTATTTTATATGCATTGGTTTAATATGTAACTTTATTTTATACAATATGTAGTTGGGGGTCCTTGGCTTGAAAAACATTGAAGACCTCTGTCATAGACTGTAAAGCACGTGTGTCAAACTCAAGGCCCCTGGGCCAGATCCAGCCCCTCGCAGATTTTGATCCGGCACACATATCAATTTAGGTTCACGATAAATTTCAGCCCAATTTTGCCGATGCTTTTCGGCCTTTTTTCTATGATGGCTAAGGAACTTTTTTGCTGACTTTTTTAGGGCTTTATGTCGACCAAACTGTAAGGGAGAAGGCTTCATAAGACATGCAATAATACAGTCAAAGATATTTGACTTTGTCAAAATGAAAACATGTCAATAAACTCTAAATGTCTGGCCCTTGATGCGATTCTTATTTTCCAATGTGGCGCTTAGTGAAACCGAGTTTGACACTACTGCTGTAAAGGCTTTTGTACTTTTGCTTCCTGGAGTGTTTCGCTATAAATAACTTGCAAATATAAAATCTGCCTGTTTAAAACCAAACCATATACAAAGTTGACAATAATCTGGAGGAGAAATTGTCAACACAGTTTGATTATTTATTTAGTTTTATTTTACATATTCATTTTATCTTAAATAATACTAACTTCTTGTGATTTGTGGGCATTATAGTGGGAATGCAAAGCTTGAAATTAGAAGTCAGTTTCCACATTGTGGCATCAAGACTGCAGTAAACCAGCTATTTTAAATAGACAGACAAACAATTAGGATAAAGAAAAACCCGGAACAAGTTTTCCGTTTACACAGCAACATGTGAATTTTATTTATTTCTCGGATGTCATCATCAGAAATCCAAACTGCAGAAGAGTAACGTCACAATTTGCAGCCCTGTGGCCTAGTGATCAGAGATGATCATATGATCAGTCTTTGCTTTTTCATTGGGAGGCTTCAGACCAAGCAGAGCGGTAGAGCACCTACAGTACATGGATTGTTAAACTACAGCAGACACATCAACGGTTCTCATCACATGGTAAAAAAAACAACACACACTAGTCATTCCTTTCCAGTGTGCAAAAGACTTCCTTGGGTGTAAATTAATGCCAAAACAAGGGACATTTAATCATTTGGTGAAAGATAAATGAAGGAAATACATATTTATACTACTAGAGAAGCAGCAATTCTGTTGGTAATGAATTAAAAAGGGCAAAAAAAAAAAAAAAAAGATTAATTCTAAATAATATTAAGTCACATATTGTGAGCACGTTTTGCATAGTGACTTGAAACAATACCGTCTATACATTAGGTTTGCAGATGCCATGACCTTTCAGGTTTACAGAGCCGTTAGTAAGCAATCGTAATTGATGTTTGGGCTGTTACTATGGTAACCATCCCGTAACAAGGAAGTGGTGACGAAAAGGGCAAGTAAGTATTCAAATTCCTCAGCAGCTCTGCTGCTGTAAGCCAGTCAGATAAAATGTAAAAGGGCACCCATTGTAACGTTCGGGGGCTGTTAAAAAGGTGCAAGCAGCGTGCATTGTGGGATACACAAAGGACGACTCTGAGGACAGACAGTGCAGAAGACTGAGACTGATTGTAGGCTATACATTGTGTCCAGGTTGGAGGAATCGCATCTATACAGCTGTTGAAGTTGCAAATTAAGTTGGTGTGTTCTTTCTTTGAACAGCCCGTTCCAAATAATCCAAATGTAAACAAAAAAGTTGATTCCACAATTAAACTTTGTACGGAGACAAATGTATTGTTTAGGCTAAAGACACATTATTCCTTGGTTTGAAGGTTTATACAATCTGTGTGATTTTAAGTTTACAGGAAGATATACCTTAAACCAATCCTGAATGGGGTTTTCCCAATCTTTACTCAAGGTCCACTTACTAGCTTTTTCCAGAGCTCTCAATCGTGTAAAAACTGCTGCTTCCAAAGTGAATTTGCACGCTCAAATTAAAGATGTTTTTTGATTGTATTTTAGGCTGAATAGCAGTAAAATATTAATGAGCTGTAGCATTCCCTGACACATATACTCAATACTCAATTTAAAAAGTAAAGAGCTGAACTACAGTAGGTGATTAATTAATTAATTAATCAATCAATCAATCAATCAATCAATCAATCAACCAACCAACCAATCAGCAGCAAAGTAATCAGCAAATTTTGACAATCAAATCGATAATTAAAAAGTGAATATCTTTGGGTTTGGACAAAGCAAGCATTTTTAATAAGTCTACTCTGGCTTCTGTGAATTTTTCACTGTCTTCTGGCTTTTTATGGACCCATTGAAGAAAGTATTCGTCAGTCAGATTGATCGATAAGGAAAGTAATCATTAGTTGCAGCCCTCGATTACTTCACTTGATACTTGTTTCAATTTAGGCTACATGCAGACCACACACACACAGTGGCACGTCACACTGGGCCTTTTGTGTCATCGGTACATCAACTTCATTTGCATTACAAGGAAGAGGAAGACACCCATCGCATGTCAACGCACTGTAGGGCAGGGCTCTGATACAAGATATGCATGCTTGGATCATTTTTGAAATATCTGTGTGCTCACATACTTCACTCTTAATGCTATGTAAACATATTGATAGTCAGAAAAATACTATGTCTTTACATTATGTACAAAGTGTATCACTACGAGCGTATTACTAACCAGCGGAGTCACTGTTTTTTAGCTCGGTGGGATGGAATGTAGGAAAAATTTCTACTCTCCTTTTTTACGATCGAGCAGTTACTACTGGTGATGGATCGGCTACATTAAGCTTTAAGGCAATGCACTGTCGTGAGTGTTGCTGCCATCAAGGCAATGGCACAATGCAGTTTGAAAGGCAAGTGGTGTGAAATGGTCAACAGGGCTGTATTAAGCCTCAGTCTGTGCCTCTCATGTACTACCATTACATTTGAGTCATGGAGATAAGAAATCAGTTCATCTTTAAAAAGTAGTTCTTTGTATGAAAATATAAAACAACACAATGTAGGCTAACAGCTATATGGACATATAAAACATTTTTCATTTTGTTTCACATTGTACAAATCATTTTCGGCTACCATGTTTCGATTAGGGGAAACATTTACACAACTTGAGAAATTAAAGCAACACCAAAGCACTTTTCCTCTTCGGTCCCCCTACAGGTTGGAAGGGGAATTGTCCATTACTGCTATTGTGATGTCTCATTATGTCTCGTTCAAACTACAGATCCGCTACCAGATCTGGCAAACTTGCATAGTGCGGTTACAGCCGATAGAGGGCCGCAAAGCGAATGCAGAAGTGCCGTTCACCCTGTTACGAGTTGATGAACCACTTAAACGATTTTGGAAACATTATTTTAAGGTACATTATTTTGGTGCAAGTTTGCCAGCTCGGGTAGCAGATCTGTAGTTCGAATGAGACATAAGAATAATGGTAATGGTAACGGTAATGGTAATGGACAATTCCGCTTCCAACCTATAGGGGGACCGAAGCGGAAAGGTGCTCCAGTGTTGCTTTAAACACTGCATAATTGTGCAGTGGAGTATTTCTTTCTAAGAAACAAATATGGCAGCCGCAAATGACATATGTTCATGCTCAATTTGTACGACGTGAAACAAAATCTATAACCTTTGTCAGTTATTTTACGTCCATATTGATGTTACATTGTATTATTTCCATAAAATCATTCTCGTGACATACAAATGAGCAATGACATGTCATTTCCGGCTACCTGCATTAGAAATATAGTTGCAACTTGGGACACTGGCTAAAATGTTTCAATATTGTGCAACGGACAGAATATTTCTCTCTTTCTTTCTTTCTTTCTTTCTTTCTTTCTCTGTTGTCTCTGTCTGTTTGTCAGCAGGACTTCAGAAAAACTACTGGCCTGATTTTCATGAAACTTGGTGAAAGGGTGTAGCATGGGCCAAGAAAGAAAGCATTACATGTTGGAAAGGAGGGGAAACACAAATTATATTTACTTACGTTAACATTGCGAGATAAGGCGAGGCTTTGGCGGGAGCTGTGTTCTCCAAGTGCCCTTCTAGTTATAAGAGTCTTTACAAATTCTGAAAGTGCCTTCAAAACAGCAGTAGTGTTACCAGTGTTGGACAACCGTCTGGGTTTCAGATTTTTCAGGATAACGGCTGCTTAGCTCTGTAACGCAAATGTAACAGGAGGCACAAACTGGGGCTAGGCTGAATTATGACCAGTTATTGTTGCAATTTAACATAGTCAAGAGAGGTGCAGGCCTAGAGAACATATGAGATGACTACATTCACAGTAGAAACATTAGACCAGGCTGTCAAAACAATCATGTGACTGATGATTATGTCAGTGTTGTTTCAGACGCGTTCAGTGCTTTTCTTTCAAAGCATTAGCGTTGATCGTGTATTAGCCTCGAGTATACAGGAAACAATTCCTACGTGCATGTCTACTCCATGATACTATGGAGGAGTTCTAACACATTTACTTACTACAGACACACATACATACACAAGGTACAACAGATACCACAATTGGTATACACTGTCTTATAATCTGTGACTTTATATATTGTAGTAATATGATTTATACCAGGGATTTGTAAAAAAAAAAAAAAAAAAAAAAAAAAAAAAAAAAAAAGAAAAGTGACATTGCAGTTTAAACCAATTTATCAGATCTACATCTTCATCATGCAGAGCCAATTGAACATATTGTACTTTTTTTCTGCCGGTACAAGGCCACTGCGATCTTTCTGAGGTATCAAGCAAAGAAATCAAAACGGTGCGATGCTCTACAGGAGGACGCACCAAAAAAAAATAAAAGACACCATAACAGCAGCAAGTGTAGGTACAACAAATCTTGTAACCCTGAATGAAACGGACACTGAAACTCAGTCTCAAACTGTCGGAGCTAATTAGCAGCATCATATAGTCAGTAGTGTTCGACATCAACATCATCACAGACACAAGCATATACAGTAAACAGACAGCTAAGCGGGCAGAGGCTCCTGTGTAAAAACACCCATTTGCCATTTGTCGGTGTAGTTAATGCCCCCCACCCCACCCCTAAAATAAAAAGGGAATTGTTAAAACAACAGCAACAAAGAAAAAACAGCTCTTTGCAATTCATAAACCTGATACAGATCCAGCTACTAGAGGAATCTTAGGGTGAGATAGCCTAAAACATCTTTCAGATTCCTGTCTTTTGCATGATATGAGAGGATAAGACTGCGCAGTAGAAGGGGAAGAAGGGCGAATATCAATTTACATCAAAGTCTCTCTTTCTTTAAGTCCTTCTGCAGTCAGTTTCCACTAGGTTTTACTTTATTTCCAGCTTGGTTTAGCACCTCTGCTGGGCGTCACTGAGTCTCTAGACTGGACGGACTTTTCAGAAAAGCTACTAGTCTTGCGAATGTCTTCGCGTGTAGGAGGCGGTGGGGGAGTCTCGCTGCGGTAGGCGCTGCGGCTGGTCGCTTTCACACTCTGCACCCGTCGCAGGTTTGTCCCTTGGGGCCGCTCCTCGCTGGCGTGAACTGTGGGCGACGGCCTGTTCTGCTTCACCGGGGTTTGTCGACCTAGAAGCGAGGGGCTGCGAGACGGGGTGGAGGGGACAGACGGGGGGCCCAGATCCTTCCTGGACCTAGAAGTAAAAGCTACCGTGTTGCGGGCAAAGCTGGGGACATCGGAGGCGTTTTTGAGTGTGTTCCAGCTGCTGTGCTCAGAGGAAGCTCCACCCTGAGCCTGAGCCTGAGCCTGAGCCAGGGCTCTCATGGTGGAGCGGCACATCTTCTCCTCAGGTGCAGGCTTGGGGATGTTCCTCAGGGGTTTGGCGTTCGGCTTGTTGATGGAAGCCTTTCTCTGGGCTAATTCGCGTGCCCATCTGGAAGCGCCGCCTGTGAGGCTGCTCCCCCTCTGAGCTTTGGACTCATCCGGAGGCAGACTGGAGTGTCGAGGAGGTCTCGCGGTCTTCTCGCTCCTTCCTCTCGCTGGGGTGCTCTGGTCACGGCGTGGCTCTCCACAGTCGTGCTCCAAAGGTCTCTCTCCTCTCCTGCTACCGATCCTTGTAAGCTTGCTGATGGGCACGACCTTCCGCATGCCCTGGCTCTCGCTGCTGGTCAGCGTTCGCACACCGCGACCTCCGCTGCACTTTGTCGCTTTGGTAGCTTTGCCCTTTGCATGCGCTGGCTTTCTGTTGCTCCTCTGCGCGTCTTTCTCCACGCCTTGTTTCCCCTCAGCGGTGTCACAGCTCTCCGTGTCCCACTCGTCCGCGGTAGCAGATGGGGTCACGGACGCTGCGTCCACAGATTTTGGCGCTGAAAGCTCACTGGTGGAAACGGACTGGTCCATGGGAGACAGCGACTCCAAATTAGAGGACGGGGAGCTCGAATCTAGCTGGCTCTCCTGATCGGATCTCTTGCAGTCAGTCGTTCTGAAATGAAGCCCCTCTTTCGTCAGAGACGAGCTATCCACTTCAGAATAATCCGAGGTGACAGAGCAGTCCGTTTCTGTGCAGTCTAGTATATAAAACAATGGTTTCTTATTGGATACAGAGGTATCCAGTGGGAGGGGTGTATCACAGGTTGTTGATGAAACCGTGCTGTTGTCCTCTTCTTCTTTCTCTGTCTCAGGAGAGAGCCCAGCATGTGTGGGAGGATCTATTTCCCCTCTCCAGGCTGCATTGGGATCTGCTCCTCTTTCTAAAATGTCATCGTGCAGGAGGATGTCCAGATTGGTGGGAGGTGACCGTCTCTCCTTTTCCAAATCAGTCACCACAACATCCCCCTGGTTGACAAAGTGCAGAGGATTACTGTTATTGTTTGGACTAGGTAGCTCAAAAGCTTGAGGCCCTCGAACTAAAGTGTGCTTCTCCACACTAACATTCAAGTGGCTGGTAATGGTTGGGTTGGGAAGATTGGCGGGCTTGGGAAAGACGCACAAGGGACGAGGCAGAGCGCTGCCTTCG
Organism: Perca flavescens; assembly: GCF_004354835.1. Classification (NCBI taxonomy): domain Eukaryota; kingdom Metazoa; phylum Chordata; class Actinopteri; order Perciformes; family Percidae; genus Perca; species Perca flavescens. Next base: position 31,567,669 of record NC_041332.1, on the reverse strand, counting down.
GACACAGATGAGTAATGGTTGTTGTTGTTGTATGGGTCATTATCGTTTAGCCCGGGGGACGAAAACCTGGCCAGCGGGCTGATGGGCTCCGTTTCTGCACGTGGGGACTCCACCGGTCTGTCGCAGCCCAGCTCGCGGTTGTCGTCCTGGGCTGAGATCCAGGGGGTGGACCTGCGCTGCACGGTGCGGCCCGGCCGAGGTAGGCTGTTAAACTTGGAATAGTCGGCGGGGTTCCCAGTGCCTCCAAATAGCTCCAGGTAGCCTTGGAGTTCTCGGTCTGCTACGGAGGTCATGGTGTGACGGTGGCGGCGGGCGCTGAGGGAGCGCCCCATCGGGCTTTGCGGACTCTGAGACCTCTGCTGGAAGAAGTCGAGCAGGCCTTCCTTAGTGAGCATCCCCACGTCGCTCTCGCTGCTGCTGCGGCCAAATCCGCTGGCGCTCGGATCGGCGCCCGACCAAGCAAAGCGCTTCTCCTCCAGCTCTCGCAGACGACGCAGTCTGGCGGCTTCCTTCAACTCGCGGTCCGCGTTGTCCTGAGAACAAGAGGAAAAGTTAGAAGTGTTTAGAGGCAGGCAGGAAGACTAATAAATGATGGTAATATCAAAGTGAACTGGGAAGAAATTAACATTTCAAGCTTCTTTTTACATTGACAATCACTCCTCTTAATGGATATGTCCCAGTTATTTTAACATGGGTCTTACTTTCGTAGTTTTAACTATTATGTATCACGCACAACTACTCTCCTATTTTAGCGGACTGTTTTTGTTGATGCAATCCACGCCCCTAGGACAACACAGCACAGTGCTTTGGTTTAGGTGGCTCGGCATCTGCCCCCGTAACGGAATAAGCGGATGACGATGGATGGATGGATAACATGGGTTTCTTTAAAACCTGTGTAATTGGTCTCCTTATGTTTCCTACCAGTCTGACTTCCTTTTGAGCGATGCTGATGCTTTCCCAGATCTCAGCAATCAACTTAGTGGGTTATTATTACCCAAGGGAATGAGGCCCAGTTGTTAAACTACAATTATTCTTTCACGAAAAACTGACCTTGACAGCTTTCTTGAACTTGTTGCAGAAGTCTTGAAAGATGCGGAAGCACTCGTCCAGCTTAAAGGTGTCCTTGTCTTCACACAAGAAGTCGATGAGAGCGTTCCCCTCTTTGCGCAGATCCAGCCTGCGTCTCTTCAGGTCCTGAAGCGTCTGTGCTGAACTCTGAGACATCGGGCGCATACATTTTTTATTATTACACTTTAAAAGGGTGTCATTATCTATAGCACTTGAGTCAGCAGCGCCAGGAATGTACAGTGGCCTGGATCCAACGTTCTGTATGTGTGTGTCTGTGTATATAACGTATTATACAACTGCTGCTACTTCACCTGCAGAAAGGGCTCCAGCTGCTGCACTAGCTCCCGGTCTCCTTGAACTTTCTCCTCCAGGGATTTAATCCGAACATATAAGGAGGAAAACTCCACCTCGATGTTTTCCACTGAGATTCTACATGAAAACGTTACAGCAGACAGATTCAGATCAGGAAAATGTGCTTAGAAACCATTTTGGTGATAGCATACACAATAATCATTTTGTCCTCATAATACTGCTGAGCACGACAAGACCTGACAGCATTTTGTTGAATGCGCTGTCAGACTGTCATCTGTTAACGATAGGATCGCTGTGAGAAATGCTTTCAAATATCCTGAGAGAGGGAGGGAGGGGTAATCTTAGCTCTCTGGTGCAGGAGCGGCACTGTCTCCACACAGAGATGACCTTGTGAAGCTGACAGAGCCTGACAGCCAGCAGCATCACACTGCGCTCTGAACAGGACTCTCAAACACGACTCTCAAAGTACTGCACTTAAGTCAGATGTCAGCCTGAGTAATGAGGCTGAATGTTGTTGTCCATTCAGCAATAAAAATGTATAAAAAATGTTAAAACCTCAGTTTGATGAAATGGTTGTTTACACTTTTGGTCATTTACAGAACACAGAAATTAAACATGGAAGTACTATATATTTAAAATTAATTTATGACTCGTTTGTCAGAGGCCACCCCCGTTTTCAGTGGTGGAAGCTCTGGAAACCAAATTAGGTTTGGTGAAACTGAACAACCTTTGGTGGAAAAAAAGATTCCTTCCAGCCTGCTTGATACAATCATTTCCAACTTCACAGTCAAGATACAAGTGCATTGATAAATTAACGCCACGTTTTTTAGGGCGGTAAATGCTGAAAAGTTTACCTGGATGCACTCTGGACATCCTGAAGTTTCTCAGAAAACTTGAGCAGCTTCTCGTCTTTTTTCTTTGCCTCCTGTGTGGAGACACATCATACAATTTATATCCAATTTGTTTGTTGCTGTACATGATGAAGTGGCATCATTGCAGTGTGAAGGACCACTCTCTGTTGTTTGATTATGTAAGTGCTTGGCCAGCCTCTCTTGGCTCTTTTCTGCTTCCTGTCACCATCTGCTCTCCAACCGCCCTCCTGTAGTCCGTTTACTCAAGCACCACTGCTGTGAACGATTTATACAAAACAAATTCATTTTGGCTGACAAGAGACTGCCTCTTATTGGACTGAAACATGTGCCTGACAATATCTTTTATTATTATTTCACACATTTGAAGTTTTGCATGATTTACCTGCAGTAATCAGGATAGACCACATACTTCCTGGATGAAATCGGTGTCTAGTTATCCTAGAGATACCTGAGCAATGTCTCCAAAAGAGTTCCTATAGTACAGTACCAATTCATAGTATCTCAGATAAAATACATTTAAGAGTTCCAAATACATTTAAGAGTTCCAAATACCAAAACCCAGCAACAAACGGTAGCCATGTGAAGCTTTCAACTTTCAATTTTATGCTAATGTTGTGTCAGAGTGTGTTGACATGGTCATTTTTCTGATGCCCACTTTGCTGTGTTGATTACATACAATAGTACAGCTCCTAATGGTAATGTGTGCATCATATTGTAACTGAAGCCTTCACTAACCATGGCAACAAAGTGCAGGAGGTTCATCCCGGGTTTGTTGGCCTTGGTGTCGGCCAATGAGAGAAGGGAAGACAGCTTGAAGCCCACAGCATTGCCTGCGTAGCCGCCCTGTGAACCACAGAGGGACAGAAACATATCAAGATGTTGAAGGTTAAGGCTGGGGATATTCTATGTGTGCCTAATTAACAAATCCCATGAAAAGACCAAAACCAACAATGAAGGGATCTGCAAGTACAGCCTAAGCCTGGAATTATAAAAGGAATCGGTCGACATTTTAGGAAATATTACTCTTTTTGTCTGTACATAAATTATAAAGCTAGAGCAAGTTTAGCTTAGCATGGAGACTAGAGACCGGGGGAAAGAGCTAGCCTGGCTCTGTCTAAAGTTAGAAAAATTACCCTACCAGCACCTCTAGAACTAACTAGAGCACAACATATTTTTAAGCTAACTATCTCCTAGATCTAGCTTTATGATTGATGTACAGATATGAAAGTTGCATCAATATTCTTATCTAACTCCCGGCAAAGAAAGAGAATAAGCGTGTTTCCCAAAATGTCCAGCTATTTCTTTAAATATGAAGCTTCAGCCAGGAGACGGAAAGCTTAGCAAAAAAAGGTTGGTTAAGAAACATTCCAGCGAGCTTCCGTGAAGCAACAAATTGTTGATTTTAGGCTTCCGTTTTTGTGTCAACCAAACAAACAAAATACAATGTGTTCATTAATGAACACGTTTCCTGTCTTCTTCCTAAACTAAGCTAAAGATGCACTATTTACTCCTGTTTCAGTAACAATTGTCAAAAACTACATTGCCCAGCTGGTTAAGGAAATTAGTCTTTTGTCTTTTAAATTAACCAATATATATTGGTTTAATTTAAGATGTATGTCCTCAGTAGGAATGAAAAGGCTTTGAGCGTAGTGTCACCAAAATAACATTAGTAGTTTTTGTCGTTGGCAATGGAAATGTATAAAATAATGCCAGCCAGATATGAGAGTGAATGTATTAAGTGAACATAACCGATGCACTCACAGCGTTCATGATGTTTCCGGCCTGCAGCACCAGATGCAGAATGGCATGAAGCTCCTCGCAGCTCATCAGCTCTATAGGATGAGATCAATATAAACTCAGTTAAGAGAATCCAGAGCAGATCACAGGAGCCCATTACACACTACTTCACTTTCATTTACCAGCACCACCACACAGAACAACTGTCAGCAGTAAGAATGACATCCTACTTTATAGAAAGTTACCGGAAATGTATTTTTGCGTTTTAGACCAGCTTCCCTTTTAGTCTCACAGTAAGGGTCAACGTTACATACTGTTGAAAGTTTCAATTAAATGGTGTCACAAAAGTTCAACTTCATTTGTCCCATGCGGTGTTTAACTGATGGCTCTGCAATGCAGTGAAAAGGTCAGGGTACTGTAGGAGAGGGTTTTAGAAAAATCCAATAAACCACAGTTGCAAGACAGTGTGACTCAGCTAAAATGACACAGGCTCAAATGATGGTTGCAAAAAAAGCAACTTTTCATCAAACCCTATCATCGGGTACACATTGCTTTGCCAAATGAAGCTTAGCGAAAGTTCCATCAGACTTGATGATCAACACTCCTTTTATACACTTATTCATTCCCAAATCTCTCTGCCTCTCTCTCCGGCTTCTACTCTATGGGCATTCAAGTAGTCCAACAAGATTTTGTCGATTTCTGTACAAACTCATGCGACCCTCCTCCAACCCTCACAGCCATTCTTCATCATATAGGCACTCAGTCCCCGGACGAACATCCTGAACTAATCACAGCATCACTACCCCCCCTAAATATACTAGGACAGGATGGTCTAAGCACCAAAGACTCTTCTCAAAACTCTATTTATAATGCAAAAAATATTGTTTACTCTAAATGAAGTCTCTCCTTAATGAAATACCTGCTAAATGAATGGCACTCCTACCAGCCTTAGCTGTACTTTGTGTTTACTGCTAATTTTGTTAGCATGCTAACACAGTAAACATTATCCGCATATGTTGTCTGCCATGTTGCCGTGCTAATGTTAGCAATTAGCCAAAGCACCACAGTGCTTAAGTACAGCCTCACAGAGCCGCTAGCATTACTGTAGTAGACTGTCTTAGTCGTGTCACGGTCATGTTTAATGTGAATTTGACAGGAAACCATTAAAAACGGCACAACTGTCTGTTGCTGTCATTCCATAGCAAGACTGATAAAGGCTGACTATCAACTTTTGCAAACTTTTATGGTAAATTTCCTAATTTAAATAAAGTATTATTTATATTTAGAAAATCAACAGTATATGATGACACAGCCTTGTCTTTCCATTCTGTCCCCAAATCACCATATCTCAGGTGACACATTTCTACTTCTTGTGCAGCACCCCTGACTGCTCAAATATCTGGGTCACCTGTCTGTGTGTGTGTGTGTGTCTGTGTGTCTGTGTGTGTGTGTTTGTGTGTGTAGGCAGCAGAGCCCGTGTGTTATTACCTTTAGTGGCGACGCGGACGACATCGATCTCGCGGCTCATTACAGCGCAGGAAGGAAAGAACTCTTCGCGGAGGACAATGGCCTCGATCCGAACCTCGAACCTGTCGGGAGACGGAGCAGAGAGCGGATAAATCTGTGATCTGAGGGGAATCTCATTCTGTGGGTTGTGATGAGATAGAAAATGGGAGTTGACAGAACTCTTTTCAAGGACTTGTTGAGGTTCTGCAGAGAAGCTTAAACATTATTTTCACTGTGAAATGTTTCAGGATGGTGGATGGGGAAACAGGAGGGATTGTTGGTGGCAAATAACTTTATTTGAGGCTGAGTGGCAGTGGGAGCTGATGGATGCACCTCCAGATAGTCATGAGTCAGTAAAGTTACTTCATTTAATAACCGTGTAGTATTTTGTTTTATACAGTCATTGCATTACTTCTCCATCATACCCCCAATAGTGATCGCATCTCCATTACACTAATCCTACTTTAATGTGATCACCCAGTGTTGTTACAGAAAAGAAAGTTTGGTAAAAAGACCAAAACAAATTTCATAAATGTGAAAACGTTTAGCTGAATTAACTATAAATAATATGTGAGACTCAAATCTTTGCAGGTAGGGTAATTTTAAAACTTTGGGAAGAGAATGCAGATGTCAATTACCCAATCTTTGCTAACGCTGGTGCATTACAGTTTAAATGGTAAGTTAATGTAAATTTGTCCTAGAATAATGAATAGATACAAACACAACACTTTTATAGGAACATGTGTGAATGAGGAGAGCGGTGCACTGGAAAGCCCCCACTAAATGCGAATCCATCCTCACAAAATGATACAGGACAAACCCTTTCTTCTTTCACTGACTTGTCAAATTAGTGACTTCACATTTCCCTTTGACTGAAACTACTCTATGTACACAGCATTGAAATGAACTTACCGAGGCACCTGGATCAAGAGGAACATAAAGGAATCAACCAGTGTCAGCTTGTCTGGGTCTCCTTTAAACGCCTGAAGTTTCTTGATCTGTTGGGGGGGGAATACAGAGAGGAAGCTCAGCAGGCTCTATTGTTTTCTATCTACATTCACTGTCTTTGATTCAAAAACTAAAAGCCACAGACATTCATAAACACAGACCTCCTCTACGTCAGGCAGGAGCTTCAGCAGGTCTCTGAGCAGCTCTGCTCCATAAGGCTTTCCTTCTCCTTGTCGTATGTCTTCAACAATGGAGCGGTTGGACCTGAAACACAAACCATTAATTTCAATGTAACTTAATGATAAATAGCACAGGTGCTCTATTTTAAAGCCCCCCCCGGTGTTTTTAAAAAGGCACTGAATCCAACTGTTACCCACAGAGTCAGTCAGGAAAAACAAACCCAGAATACTGACAGTGACAATATTCAACTGTATTTCGTTGCTGATTTCTTCACGACATTCCCAGTTTAACATGTATTCTTGATCCTGTCTTCCTACACCCAAGTCTGTAGTACTGCAACACAATTACCAATTACATAACCGCTATAAAAGAAGACTATAAAGCCTTCATGGACAATATCCAGTAAGCTGACACCTTACAATATGATGTAACCCAGCACAGTAGTTCTGTAATAAATATCCCCTTATGGAGGCTTTAAATACTCCAATATAATCAAATACATGTTTATTTAACTTTTAAGGCCACAGTTAGAGTTGTAAACTGGAACAGAATGAAAACTTGTTTGTTACTATATAAGAGATTCATGTTGTGTGTGTTTTTTAGCTAGAATGTATGGATTTCTGCATGATTAAATTTGCTCTTTGAAATGGTGTTGTGAAAACTGACAAAGCATTTGTAAAGAGAGGGAGGTAGAGGATAAGGTATTATGGTTCAAGCCAAATAAAACAGACAGTTTCATGCCCATCAGACCTTGGATAGACATGAAACTATCTCGATTGAATGATAGAGTTCAGAAGCTGAGCAACAGTGCCAGAAAAACGAGAGGAGTCAACTACAAGTTGCGCTGTGTGTGTGCTGCTGGTTAACTGAAGCTAAACATATAACTTTATATGTTTTACATTGGTATTATTTTGTCTTTCTGTAACTGTCTTCCTTATATATATTTTTTAAAGTATAGTAAGAAAACTGAGATTTTACACTCAAAATAAACTTTCTTACTGAATTTATTAATTACATTTTGAAATCTGGGTACATAAGACATGTATTTATTGAGTATGGTGTGGTGTTCTGGTATCTTCTCCATAGCAACAGCAGCTAAGGCTCATGAGTATTGTACTTTATATTTAGAGCCATTCAACACAGCAAATGGATAGTGATGACAAGTGATTTCTCAGAAACAAGGTTAAAACTATTTAAACCGACGGCCACAAACAAACCTATAGTATCAGTAAATGATCCAGGAGACACGTGTTTGAGGATATCGTTCAAAGATTAAATGGAAATGGGAATTTACAGTGGTAAAAATAAACCTATGAAATCAGCAGCTTCTCCCACTTTGCAAATCTATTTCAGTATAGCATATTGTTTTAACTTTTAGTTTTCTGTTAATATAGAAGAGTATTGTAACCAAGGTTAAAAATCTATATTAAGAGCTAAGTTTATATTAAAAAGTCAATTCATTAAGTATGTTATTAATGTTAAAGATTAAAAACATATTTGTCTAAAAAGCAATTCAACTGAGAGAGAAAATAAATAGGAAGTTTATTTTGAAGGAGGTGGGTTGGGGATGTGCTGTCAGCCAATCAGGAAGAAGCTCGGACTGTTGACCTGCACGGAGCAGAGTTCACTTCCCCTTGAGCTGTTGGAAGAACAGAGAGCAAACCCCACGTCGAACGATACCTACCTCGTCAAGACATTCCAATAGAAGTTGTTAAAACTCAGAATAAAAACTCTTAAAAACAATCCAGTGTGGAGCCCTGGACCTGTGAGAGTGCAGCCGGAGAGAAATGACGTCCCCTCACGAAGAAAAACGCATCGGTGAGCGATCGTTTTTACCATGCTAACCGCTAACGATAGCGCTAGCCGCTAACACTAGTGCACCTGGAGCGCTAGCTGAGATGCTAACTAGCACAATGGCAGACGCCATTCACTAACGCTAAAACCATTAGCTTGGTATGTTAAAGCTGCAGACTTAATCCAGTGCTGTGTAATATGGTTTAGATAATTGTTACACACTTAACTGTGGAATGTGTTGATTTAGCACTTTTATCTGTGTATTTTGGGCACATTAATATTTAAATTATCCTTATGTGCTACATTTTATTTGAGATGTGTTTAAACATGCCTTCACATAGCCAAGGGTACACAAAGTGTCTGCTTACTAGTATCTGTTATTTTGTGTTCTATTATGTGGAAGCAGTATTTTGATATTATATTGAAGAGTTTTTCAATCATTATCTCGAAATATATTTTGAGAATAGTTTACCAATATTGTGATATCGTATTACAATGTTCAGTTTAATATGATGATTTAACATGAATTATATTCTAGTTCATGATTGAAAGCTAAAAGAAAAAAGCTAAATGATTGTTCTGACCTTACTTACTGTAGGTCAGGTTTTTTTGTTGGACCCTTTGAACCTTTGATCTACCTGGATGTTGGAGCCTGGATCGAGACATTGATGGCGAGCCACAGCCCAGAGGAGAACTAGAGATACGGCGCCTGCAGATTTCAACACTTCATTACACACACACGCACCCACCACCAACTGTGCGGTAGGACAAACTCTCTCCACTTCCACAGTGGACCAAACTGAACTGAAACAGAATTGAAGTGACTGAGAACGGGGGGGAAATTCCGAACTTTAAATCACAGCTGTGAGTTTTGTTTAAATTTTTTATTTTTCTACTTACCCGGGTAAGATTTGTGTAATTTTAAAGTGTTTAATTTTTATATGTTTTGCTATCCTTCCCACACGTGTAATAAAAGGGAAGCGATTTTGTTTCTCAAAGAAAGCATAACTGTGTTTGAATCATTCCTGGCGTATTGTTTGGTTAATCCTGGGCTCCGTAGTCGAACATAGAACTTCTGATCCCACTGGCCATAATTAATCATTTTATAGAGTAATCCATTTCTGCTCCCCACCCCTAAACGGTTACAGTATCATGCTGTATTTGAGCCTAAATGTATTGAATGCTGGATGATGAAAATGATAAATTTATATTGTAAAAACTGGCTCCAAGCATTTACTAACCCAAGTAAATTTAGAAGAGCGTGGAGGATCATATATAGGACAGAGGATAAATACATATTAGTTTAAAAGGCACACACATAAACAAACACTATCTGTGATGAGGTCACTGATCATACTGAGTGCAGTATGACTGACAGTCAAATGTCATTAAAATACAGTGGGGAGCCATGCAAATACACAGTCATGCAAAAAGATAGGCCTACCTAGAACACTTTTTGTACTCTGCTCCAGACGACTTAAGTAACACAATGCTGAGCCCGGGTCAAACACGTCTTAAGATTTCCTCAACCAATGAATGTTAAACAATGGAGAACTAAGTAAGCCAATTAAAATAACTGACACATATTTTGACCCTAATCTCTCTCAGTTACAAAGGATTTTCATGTATTTGTTTTCCCTCAGTCAGGCACTAAAACACAAAATGAAAGTGAGAATGTTTGCCAGTGTTGGGTCTCATATCTCCGAGACAACTGCGGAACCAGCTAAAACACACTGTATTCAAATGTGGTACATGAAGTAGGATAACAACAGTTAAGTGTTCGGTCTAATTCCCTTTCTTCCGAATCTCAAATTACATTGGGATCAATCGGGTTTTCCTAAGTGTTCTTCAGCCACAGAGAAAACCGTGTGATCACTGCCCTGCTCATAATGGCCAAATAAATATCTCGCTCTCCTCAGGACTTGTGAGGACACTGAATGGCCACAAACTGACAAAAAGTTTGATAGAGCCTGCCAAATTGTACATAAATTCACCACCGTCCTTCCTCCTAGATACTATGTACTCATTCTTCATAGCTGTGGCCTCACAATCTAACACGATAACATTTCAAAAACTGTTACACAACCACATTGATTTTCATTACATTCTCCCACAGAAATATCAAGAGTATACCACTTCACGGTCACCAGCTCTCATCTCAATAAACAGCTGTGGGATATCAGAACCCATTGTTTTCTATGCAAGGCCACCCACTGGCAGTGTGACAGTGCAACACCTGAAACATCCTCCTGGATCCATTCTTCATAGATTTACAATCCATGTATCATTTTGTCATCCTGATTGTCCATATTGTAATTTTACTATGTTGGTCTATTCTGTACAAATTACATCGAATGTCTACCTGGGAGAGGGATCTCTCATCAGTTGTTCTTCCTGAAGTATTTCCTCACCCAAATCGAGATGTTATGGACAGAGGGTGTCATATGTTGTACATATTGGAAAGCCCCTTGAGGCAAATTTGTGATATTAGGCTATATAAATAAAATTGACTTGACTAAAAGTTACAATCTCAAAAGATGTCTGCTTAGGTTATCTTTGGCGGCACGGATGGTGAAAAGCGGTAATTGCAGGTTTAGTTTTGGATCTCACTTCCCAGAGATCTAAACAGCGTGACGTCAGTCAGTTGGCAGTCGAGGAGCGAGTCTGTTGCGTTAGCTCTACCTACCCTCTCTGGCAAAGCAACCATTGCTGGGCGATGTAAAACACGTCACTAACTGTGCGCCTAACTGCCGCAAATGCATAGGCTCAATCACCCTTGTGTTACCTTATTCGGAGATAGAGTGATTTAACAGACATTTATTTCAATGAAAATCTTCAAGATTATTTCTTTAAGTGGGAAGCAGAGCAGTGGTACATCCCGACAAATTGATAACGTGCGCTCACTTTTACGATGACATTTCGGTGCTCAGACCGTCACCAGGTATATATTGATGAACTAGAAGGGCACTCGGAGAGTGCAGACCTCCGCCAAGGTATGCCCTATCTCACAACGTTAATGCAGTGGGAATTTTCCTAGGAACTAATTTGTCTGATGATTCAGACCACATGAATGCAGCACAAATTCCCAATCTCGCAATGTAAATGAAAAATAATCTGTGTATCTTCCCGGTGATTCTGATCTGCTCTCAAATGTATTGGGTTCTTCCTTAGCCCATGCTACACCCTTCCACTATGTTTCATGAACATTGGGGCCCAGTAGTTTTTCCTGTAATCCTGCTGACAACACACAAAAACAAATGGGCAAACTGAGCTGAAGTTATTACCTGCTTGGCGGAGGTAATAAAGTGAGGACAAGTGATCGACAGAGTGGGCTGGATGTTCTTTCACAGTCACAGTTTAACCCTAACCCTAACAGTGCCATTTCCCATTATCGCTGTGTCAACTCTCCATAAAAGCAAACGTAATTTCATACCATTTGCTCCTCAGAACAGCACAACCCAGCAACTGTATCTTGACGACTTTATCGGTCTGTATGATGCATCTATTGTTTGCTATGGTCATCAACCGACACTCAGGAAATGACACAAAGCTACATGGGGCGGTCTTTAAAATGCACTCTCCACCATCATCATTACACCACCAAATGAGGGAATAACAAGTTTAGACTCCAGAGACTTAGATAATCTATAACAAGGAGCATCAAAGCTGGAGGCTTACTAAGACATTTCCTCTTTCACGTTTTTGCATTAATTTGTCACATACTCCACTGAGCTTCATGGAAGCAGCTCTTCCCTCAGGTAGTGAAGCAGGTGGAAGACTTACTTCTTGAACTGCTTCAGGAAAATGCCCACATTCATCCCTCTCTTGGAGTCAAGGATGCTGATCTGAAAACAGATAAAAGCAGTGATACATGAATGTGCTGTAGTTTAGGCTATGTACCCACAGCCCCCCCTTCTTCTAACAACTCCTGGTTGTTGTTGCTTGTGTTACCTACAGAACAGGCCCCCACCACCACCCATAGTCACCCTATGGGACACTGAAATTCCACGGGGCCACACGTGGCTCACGTCTCCTTCATTAACAATGGCTTGTACTGCCTTCCTTTAACAGGTGACTGTACAATATGTACATTTAAAAAAAAGGCTCCCTCACAAGACCTAATTAGAGCTTTTAAATAGCAATTAGAAACGTCTGTGGTTTGAATGAAAGACTTTGAGTACAGATGAGGTGGGGGAAAGCCAAGTAAAGCAATTCAATTTAAATGTAATCAACTTATACACACCCAAAGATATAACGTATGTAGTATGGTGCTAAAATAATTAGTTGATTGACATAACAATAATCTGCAAAACAATATCAATTATCAACTGATTCCAACTTCTCCGGTGTGAAGATTTGCTGCCTTTCTGTTGGATATCATTAGAAATGGAATAACTTTGGGTTTTGGACTGTTGGTCTTTGAGGACATCATCTCGGGCGGTGAAAACTTGTGATCAGCATTTGTCACATGTTTATAGACTACACAATTAATGAATAATTGATTAATTGAAAGTGAAAGCTGTTTGCAGCCTTAATATAATTATATATTGTGCCCTTGTGACCACGAGAAAAACGTACGGTCTTGGACAATATATTTAATAAATATATAATACACAAAAGAGTGTGCACAAAATGGTGGCGTTCTCTCAAACTCCCAAATGAGTGTTTAGTAACTTTAAGTCACTTTAAGGTTTGACCAGCTGCAGTCAGCTTATCGTGGGGACACAGAGGTGAGTTAATCTGGAACATGAGTCTCCCTACGCCTCACGCAGGTTTTGCTTTACAGTTCAAATGTTAGGTGATTTACAGGAGTCCATAATGACGCAAGCATGCTTTTGTTCTGTTTATGAACACAACTCATTTCCTACACTCAAAGAAAAGCTGTAACTGAGCACTGTAACCTAACTCGTCCCTGCAGTGATATCCTAATACAGTGGGAGCGGGGTAGAGTTATGCACTCCAGCATTGTATGGTTATGAATCGGGGACTGTCTGATCCGGTCAGTGGTGTGTTCAGGACGTGACGTAACCAGCACGTCTTGCACAGGGTTCCAAAAACAATGTGGATGTAGGAGCTGGTATCAGGGTTCCGTATTTCTAAGCTTGTGCATTTTCAACAATCTGAAATTTGTAATGACAGCATCAGAGAATAAAACAAGAATACAGTCACAACAATCTAATATTTTTCATTTAAAAATATTAGGTCATTTCAGTTGGCAGAACTTTCTATGGTAAGATTCGGGCCTGAATCTGGACTGTGACCGACAGTGTGCAAGATTTCTGGTTTATTCTCACTTTACCAAGCTTTTAAGTCATTAAGACTTAATGGTGAGCTAAACCTTTTTTGAATGTCTTATTTACTTTTCTAAATAAGATAAAAAATATAAACCCTAAATCTGTAAAATACATTCCTGGGGGGAAATCAACACACAACACAAATTAGGGCACTTTTGAATCCCATAATACTCTCTTTGGTCTAAATTAAATCCAGGGAATTAGTTCCCAGACATGGGCCACTTTAACTTTAAGAGGATTGATATATAATCACTGTGTCAGCACTCTAAACTCCACCATCACCGGTCTTCTTTGTTAAAAGAAACTTTTTTTTTTCCAGTGTTGCAAGCGTCAGTCAGTATGTCAACCGCTCACCTCATCCTTGCTGCTCTCCTTGAAGGAGCGAGACCTGGTGACATGAGTTGAGGTTCCGGCGGCCGGCGGCGCCCCGCGTACGCCCGTCACTGCCTCCTCCTGCTGCCCGAACAGCTCCTCCACGGAGCGGACATCGATCTGGTACTGCTGCTGCCGCACCACCAGCGTCCAGATGTTGGGCTTCCCGCGCACCTTCTCCTCCGGTATCGGCTTCCAGAAGAAGCTGCGGACGCGGCGCTTCTTCCTGGCGTTGTGGCTGGTGGACGTAGTCTCCGGGGGCGGGAGGGGGGGGGCCCCGGTGGTGGGGGCGGCAGGGGCGGAGGTGGGGGAGCTTCGTGCTTAGAGGTGCCGGGGGCATCGGCGAGGGAAGGTAGGGTGGCGTGAGTGTGTCCGGACATAGAGGATGGGTCAGAGGTGGTGATGGAGGAAGTGGTGCCGCTGCTGCACTCGCTGCTGCAGCTCTCTGGCTCATTGGTTGAGGATGGACAACTCATAACAAGCATTACAGGGATAATCAGTCGGCATATGGGCTCTATGCTGAGAGAGTGCACACACTGAATATATCTGATCAGTATTTCCACTTTTTCAAAACGATTTCCAAATGAAGAACATCAAAATGCTGCAGCGTACGTCCCCTCACTGCTGGAAGAAGGTAGGCGTCCCTTCATCTGGGCACAATGAAGGGAGCACGTCCTTTAAATCCGTCCATCTCCATCACTCAGCTGGTCGCCCATCGTGCTGAGCTGGGCCTTTGAAGGTTACCTCCCAGAGGGAGAGGGCGGGCAGCGGCGATGGCCATGGACCTTCGAGAGCAACAAAAACAACATGGGACAGGATTATACAGAGGTAGTCATGCGTCACGTGTTGTCACGGACAATCTGAAATTAAGGGAAATTAAGAGGTGCGACAGATCAAAAGAGAAGGGGTTCCCAGTCAAAGGGGCTCACAATGAGGGAAATAGCAAATCCGATTTTTTTTTTCTGTTTTTGAAGGGCTTTGAAGTCAGGCTCTGGGGTGTGTAATGGTCAGAGACATTACACCCACAGCTTAGCTTCTGTTACGCAGTTTGGTATCATTTTCATTCTTAAGCAGTTCTCATGTAGCGGGACACTAAGGAAGATAACAAGTGGTTGCAGGTTAGAACAAATAGTCTAATTTAACACTGTCATGTGTTATGTAGCGGTAGAGGTTCTCTACGGCTCTCGCATCAGGCGGACATTCATTTGGCCTCATGAGAAAAGTGAATTTGTCAAATAAATAAATAAATGGGTTATGTGTCTGATGGTCTGTTTAATTACTTCTAGCTGCCAACTCTTCATTGTTAATCCAATTAAGTCTATTAATTTAATTTTCTTGAGACAGTAGGCCTATACGATGACCTCCAGTTAAAATCAACCATTACCAAAATTCAATCAGGCAGACTTCCTGATTTTAATCAGAGGAACAGACTGTAGTTTTATGGAAAACAACCGGCGGTCTCTGACGTATTCATATCACCGTCACCTGTTGCCATAGGGAAGAGCCTGTCGCGTAACGCCATTAACAAAACAACACAGTGCACCAGAAAAAAAAAAAGGTTGAGATTGGGCAAAGTTTGTCAGATTGCTTTGCAAGGTCACCCTGGAAAAGAATGTAACAGCAAATCCAATGAAGTAACCGAAGAAAACACAAACAGCACATTTTGCTGGATAACAAAGCTTAAGTTAATATTTAAACTGGCTTATGCCTGGCTGAGAGAACCTTAAATTCACTCAAATACAGTACTTTTAAAAGGAAAAGTGGGGCACGAGTTGAGGAGCCAGACCTAACAGAAGCCTCATACAGTGATAATCTACAACAAGTAATACCACAATACATCATATAAAGCTGCAAGTTGAATCATTAATTACTCAACAGACAAAAAAATAATATCAAAATAACTATTATGATCATTCATTAATTGTTTAAGTTATTTTTCAAGCAAAAACTTTTTCCCAGATTCCAGCTTGGAGGATTGGCTGCTTTTCTTAGTCTTACATGAGAGTAAATGAAATATCTTTGGATTTTGGAGGATTGGATAGACAAAGTAAAACATTTGATGACATCATCGTAGGCTTTAGGAAATTGTGTTGGGCATTTTTTAGTTTTTTTCTGACATTTTGTAGACCAAACAATTAAATATTTATTTATTCAAGGATTATTTAAAAATCATTAGTCACAGCCTTAAAATAATCCTTGGCACCACAAATCTAACTGAAATTATACTGTATTAAATTATACATAAAAGAAAAAACTAGTGCAAATACCCCTTAAAATGAAATTGAGTTTTGCTCTCTGGTTATATATTATACATAAAGCAATATAAAATAGTGGCTGGGAAACATAATAGTATTTGATTTACTTTAATGTAAGAAAATTATCACATTTCAGAATCACTTAAAAAATAATAACTGATAACTTAAACAAATTAACAAACAAATCGGCCTATTGCATACCTGTTGAGAAACACAGCTGTGTAGATCCCAAACTACTGGGCATATCTAGTGCTTTTACTAGTCTAACACTTTTAGAAGATTAAACCTCTAAAATGCGAGTCATTGGACAATATTTTCCTTAGACTACTTTAGTTTTGAAACAATCTTTCAAAGAAAAAAAAACCTTATTTAACACGTAAGCCGTTAATAAAGTGGTAAATAAGTAACCTCACATATCAGTAACCTCACATATCAGAAGGATCTCTCTCTCTCTCTCTCTCTCTCTCTCTCTCTCTCTCTCTCTCTCTCTCTCTCTCTCTCTCTCCCCCCCTCTCCACTGTTCCTCTCGGTTGGAGGGAAACTGGTTCTGTTTCAGACAACACATCACTCACTGCCACAGTTGACATGGCTACGGTGATCTGATACTCTTCATGGCCTAAACAAAGAAATGAATGGTGCTTCTGACAAAAAACAGGAGATAGATCAAAGCCATGCTGGTGGATGGGGGCAATAATTGCCTTCAGCACCTTAAGGAAAAATTTATTTGGCCATTTATTTCTCTTTGGGCTGCATTCACATAAAAATAATAATAATATATGTTTGGTATCAAACACTATATCAGTGGCCACTTTCTGGGAATTTATAGAATCAACTCTCTGCCTCTTATACAACTTAGCAACATTGTAGTGGTAATCCCATTAGTTAGCAGCCCTTTCCACCTGATACCCAGAGATTATGATTATTTTATAAAGAACACGTCACAAATGGCCTCATGTTGCCAACATCAGCCTGCGCGCTTAGCTGTCCGGTTCTCAGAGCTGGACCACACCGTCACTCATGTCTAATTCATAAGACTGTGAGAACATCTGACCTCACACAGAGTCATCTCCTTCTGTGGTGCTAAAAACGTGGCTACAATAGCAGATGGAGAAAACTCGGGAGCAAAAGAGTTAAACGGTCTGCCGCCTTTTGTTGTTGTTATCTCTCTTTATTCTGTTTACAGCCATCTCAGCTAACATTTTGAGAAATACATTTATTTGCTTTTTTTCCAGAGTTGATATGAAAGAGAGTATAGATGAAAAGATCCATAACACTCTCATGTCGGTAACGTTACAGTAATTATGAAGCAACAGATGGAGGTGGTTAGCTTTGATTAGCATACTGGAAACCCCTAAAGTTAACTTATTACACGTTAAGAAAATAAAGTCTTGAGACTCCACAAAGTCACTGCGCCTGGCCAAGAAATAGTCTGCCACAAAGCCCTGCATAAAACAACAAAGTGATTTTAAAACTTTGTTTTTTCTACAGAAAAACATTACGATATTATGTGTTAATTGTGTATTAAAGGTGCTGTAGGCAAAAGAAAGAGCAAAGCTAGCTCTGTCTTACAGGCTTCATGATAAGCTAAGCTAACCGTTTAATCCATTAATCCTGCCTCTCTAAAGAAATTAGCTCTGTGACAGTGATTGGTTTGTGGGGTTTCACATTAATTTAATTATATTTCAACCAACCAACAACGCTGTAACTGACATCCTTTGTCTCAGATGATTTACAGAGGAAACACACCTGTCAGTAACACTATATACAGAGATCACTGAGGCAGAGAAGAGCAGTCTGCGTGTCCACCTTCCTCACATGAATCAACACAGACAGATTGTGGGGCTTCACCTTAAGGTACACCTGTTGTCGACCCCGAGGCATTCCTCATGACCAATCTGAGGTAGAGGTTCTGGTGGTGGGTTCACTTGAGTCCTGGTAACTGAAACCCCACTCACCCAGGACCCGAGTTGGGCCAGTCCTCATTTGGTGAGGGAATATCTTGAATGGTGTTCATCCCTCCAGTAGAGGTGTAGAGACTTGGATGACCAAGTCATATACACCTAATGTGGTCTTTTACTTTAATTTGTCACCTGTCTTTTGTTTCACAATAAGCAAAACGTGATGCAGAGACATCCGACTGCCTGCTGGACTTTTTTTCCTTTCTTGTTCTATTAAAAAGTCATTCTGCAAAACTGAAAAAGAATTTCAAACCGGAGGTAACTGTCAACGAGCAGCCAGGGGGCCACCAAGTCCAAAACAAATAAATCCGCTCTCAATCACAAATGTGTAATGCGGAAGGTCAAGGCGCCACCGGCTGCTATAATAATCCCCTGTTGCTAACTTCCAGTTCAATTTCCTAAGGGTCAGTGAACACCCCGCGGAGCCGAGGTCTTTCATTGACACCGTAGGGGCAAAGAGGTGCCTTCACAAGGAATTTGGCCAGTTCTGCTCCACCATCATTACCAAGGGAACGCTCGTTAGCAGAGAGACGTTTTGCGTAGGCCTCAGTGGGATGTCGCTGTCACGCCTTTTTGTTTTTGATCCCTTTTGACCACCTTGAGCTCTACTTGTCCAAACAGTGGTGAGGGGGCAGCCATGACAGGATTTTATTGGCGCTAATGGCGTTTTTCCATTACATGGTACCTGCTCGACTCACCTCTACTCTACTCTACTCTACTCTACTCGCCTTTTTTGGTTTTTCCATAATGAAAAACGTCCCTGGTACCTGCTAACAGGTACTTTTTTTAGTATCACGTCCGCAGAGGTTCCAAGCAAACTGAGGCGATACCAAAAAGGGTCGTGAAAAACCTGCAGACTACTGACTGATCAGAGAGAATCGTCACTAATCACTGCGTCATCATTGCTAGCGACAGACGGAGGTGTCCTAAACAAACCCGCCATTTTTAATATAGTTTAGCCAGCGGTGTTTTTTTTTTTTTGCTGCCTCCAGCTTCTTTTGAAACTAAATTTGTCTCGCGGCCGAGTCGAGTCCAGCCGAGCCGAGTAGAGTAGAGCTGGTACTAGCAGTGGGTAAGCGCCAGGAGATTTTTTTTTACGTATCATCATAAAGCTGCTACGGCTTAGGCTGTAGACCAGTTGTTCTCAACCTTTTTTGGGCCAGCGCCCCTTATCCATTATCCAGGTCCCTTCCACCCATCTCCATCAAATGAGATGTAGGCTAATTGCCCTGAATATTATCATTGATTGATGATTAGGCCCTAACTTTTGTTGAATGTTTAATGAAGACTTTAAATTTCATGACCGATTTGTAATGCTGCAGTAAGGAGTTCATTTAAGATGACGCTCCGACGTCCCGTTACCTGTGAAGGAAGCACCGAGCTGACGGAAACATTAACGGGAAGAAGATACACCGTCTCGTCCAGTCGCAGGGGCGTAAACTGGCAGGTGACCACTGTTTTTTGCAAGTAGTTTAAACTGTAAACTCGTATTGTTGTGAGTTGTTGGTGTAAACTCACCTTAAAACAAAACGCCTCCCCAAAGGGCACCTCAACGCCCCCCTTATCAAAATATTGCTTCCAGCCCCCCCCGTCATCCTCTGAAAAACTGGGGATTTCTTTGGCTTTACTGTCAACCAATGATAATCCTAGCTGTCTGTCTCTCTGCTGTCATTGGAGTCCCTATCACTACACCCCTTTCACCACCACGAATGTCCTGGCCCTGTTTATGGCTCCCAAAGACAATCTCTGCATGGCTGCTTTTTAAAAAGGGTTTTACATAGATATATAGCTTGAACTGAGTAGTATAACAGCACCTAACTGTACAAGCATTATAAACAAATATGCACACACCGTTTGTGTTTTACCACTTGGATTGTGTGTTTCTGTATCATGCAGCAGCTCAGTATGCTTTCTGGGACTCCCTGGATGAAAAGGACTTCATGTCCACTTGGGATCGCTTTTCACAGCGCTGGCTTATCTCTCTGATTTCCATGTCCTGTTTACAATAGAGAGGACACACAATAGACGGAGTTGAGCATATTCTCTCAGCAACAAAACACACACACAGTCACACGCTGCCCCAGCTACAGCTACCCAGATACCAAAGACAACGGGATCGTGTTGCCAAAAAATTTCTTTTCATGCACAGAAGATGTGAAATGACACCTTTTAGGTGCGTCTAGCAAACAGAGCAAAATGTTTACAGCACAGCGGTTCTTGGCAACAGCAGAGGGAGGGACTGCAGTCCATCATTCAGATGTAGCAGAAGGTGACGGACTGTAGCGGCATCGCTAATGTACATCAAGCCATATCAATCTGGTCTGTTGCATAAGTCACATTAAGCTTGCAGCCTCTTCCTCGGACAGAATGTGCCTTAGACAAATACAACACATCACTTCTATGTAAAATCTTTAACACCTCTATGTAAATTGCTCTTCTAACAGCGTGTTGTTTGGACAAAATGTGCTTAAGTAACAAACTAAATATCAAATGTCTGGTAAACTGCAGGCCATTTATCCCCTCGTGCCACTGGTTGTGTAAGGCACCACAATACCTTAACAAAACAGCAGAAAAAAAGTAGTCTAATTGGGAAACACTGTAGACAAGGAGCCTATTATTCAGTAAATCCTGGATTTATCAAAGATTTTAAAAGATTGAGCGCTTGGTACCGTTATGTCAATGTATTTTCTGAGTGAACCCTGGCAGAACCTGACAGAGTAAATTATTCATGTCCCCATAAATAAAGTAACCCCTCTTCTAACCCAACTGCTGCTGTCCTAAGCAGATAGCAACTCAACGGTGCTGACCCAGAGGCAAGTCACCTGTGTACACTTATGGCTTAGTGAAATATTTATAATGCAGGAAGCAACATGTTGTTGAAGAGCAAAAGAAATATGACTTATGGGTCTAGAAAATAGATAGGCTTTCTGCAGGGTTCAGCACGTTAAATAAAGACTGTTTACCACAAAGAATGCAATTTAATACCTGGTTCATGGTCATACCGGCCAAAATATGGCCTAAAATGATTTACTAAGTGCATGAATGACATTCACAGACGTTAATATCATAGCAACATAATTCATAATAACATTATTCATTAATCATTGAACAATCTGGACCTGCAACAGAAAATGGAAGGATAAATGGATGGTTGGATGGATTAACCAAAATAATAACTGAAATTAATTTAAGGTCCACATATTTGACAGAAAGTCAGATGTTTGGAACAACAGCACTGAGGATTTTTTGCTTAAATCCCATACAAAAACATTTAATAACCATCATTACTGCCCACAACACGCTATAAAGAATATGTAAGACCTTTAAGAGGGAAATTTAAGACTTTTGAGTTGTTGAGTAAATTCAAATCAATGCTGTTTAAGACTTGTCACAGCCTGTAGACTGACCGTGTAGGTGGATATATTTGACACATAACTAAATGAGCTCTTTCATCTTTGAGGGATAGAGGAGTTAAAACACTCAAGCTTTGAGCCCTACTCCCTTGACACAAAGCGATAAAGATTTAGACTCCAGTCCAGATGAGAGAATACATTAATGAACATGTTCAGTCCTCTGTCTACAGGCTGTCAGGTCAGACAATCCTCATAATTTCCTCTAGTCACTCCAACCAGTCTGCTTAGCATTCAACTTTAGTTCCAAAGGTTGTCAGAGTACTAGTACTCTTCCCAGGCTCCCCCCCCCCCCTTTCCTCTTAACCATCCCTTATTTAATCCATGATAAAAGTCATTTTTTAGGACCAAGGAGGTAATTCTTCAAAATAACGTTGCAGAATGAGTTAGGTTACATCCAGAATTTAGGCTGACCAGTCTGCTGCACGTTCAGGCCAACAACCTCCAAAAACAAAATGATACAGTAGGCTCTGCATGGAGTATTAACGTGACTCCAATGAAACGGTTTCTCCACTCTGCAAAATTGGTGTTAAGGGGATTATTACATGGTGTTATTTGTCTGAGAAAGACATTGCTAATGAGGCCAAGGTGCTGTACTTAGCACCTCATGCCATGTGAAACTAAACCACTTGAAGGCCACCCAGGCAAACCTAGTGGCCTACTCCACTCTGCCAGCCAGAAGACAAATATTGTTCAAGTGGCAGGAGGGGAAGCCTTCCTTCCTTTGCGCACTGGGTTCGGGAGGTTTTGCAGTCACTAAGAGTAGAAAAAAAAATCCGTTACACCGAAAATTTGACTTGACTTGGAGGCCTTTTTTAGACTTTATAGATGGGTTAGATGCTTGGTTACTAACTATCAACATCCAATCTGACTTCAGTTGACCTTCCTACAACCTAATTCGCATTTTTGCTGCATTTTACTTTTTTTTCCTATCCACTATCTTTATACGCAATATATATTTGTATTCTTTTTATTTATTCTTTTATTTACTTTTTCTATTCTTATTCTTTCTCTTTTTGTTGTTGATGTGTGTAACCCTTGGTAATTCACATTACTCTAAACTGCCTGCTACCTGGGGGTGGGACAGGTAGGTAGGTGGGAGGGGTTTTGTTCAAATCTACGCAACCGTTGATTGCTGCATCAACTGTGTTGTTCAGAACTGAAGATGAAAAAATAAACCTTGATTAAAAAAAAGTGAGAAGTCTCCTGCAAACAGCATCTTTTTTTTAAGTCTGCAGTGTGCTGTCCTCTTGGTTAAAAAAACAAACAATTGAGGTCCTGCTCGATCTTCAGCTTGGCAATTAAATCCACCTGAAAACTGTCCCTGATGTTCCTCTGCAAAATTAGCCCACTATTCACAAACGGTACTATAAATAGACCGCAATCTCCCTTCCATCTCTCTCTGCATCAAATTCCGTGTGAGAGGAAAGCTGTCAGTTGGAGGCATAGGCGTAATTTACATCCCCATCCCCCAAAAAAAAGAATCAAAACTGGCCAGTGTAACCCCCCTCCACCCCCCAAAAAAAAAAAAACCTAATCTAATTTCCCTATTATAAATTAAGACATTTGCACCATAAATTGGTGCAGATAAATTCACCAGAATGCAGAAAATGAAGTGTTTGACGATTAGAATTTCAATTGTGCTTAAGAGTGGAGATCTCGGGGTGCCCCGGTAGCTCACCTGGTTGAACGTGCGCCCCATGTACTTAGGCTCAGTCCTTACCACAGCGGCCCAAGTTTCGATTCTGACCTTTGCTGCATATCATCCCCATCTCTCTTCCCACTTTCCTGTCTTAAGCTGTCCTATCCAATTAAGATAAAAAAAAAAAAAAAAAAGCCCTCCCCCAATGTCGAATGCAAGGTTACGCCCTTGGTTCGAGGTGACAGTAAAGACTTTTTAATTCATAAAGTTTCACAAAAGGCTTGATTATTAACCTCCCAACCTCATCTTTTAAAGTTGTTTTTCTGTTATTGGGTGAGGAATACTGGAGGATTCATGTGTCACATTTTCACTCTATGAAGTGATTCAAATAAGTTACACAGTGGGTATTTTTTTTATTGTTAAGTATGATTGGACAACAAGGAATATTTTCTAATTGAGTAGGTAGAAACTGTAACAACTTCTCTCTTAACGCCATCAGCGTGACTGAACCTGAGATTTTGTCACGAGTTCTCATGACAGCAAAGTGGGTTTCTGGGTTATGTAGTGCAGTCGGGAAAAGTACAAAACACACGGTAGGCTATTTAGGGCTTAAAGTTCTGATTAACGATCACGTCAAATAATTATGGCATTGTGTTCTGCTGCGACTATCATGAAAATGAGTTGCATTTAACTGTATCATCTACTGACAGCTGCTTTTCCTAGGAGAAAAAAAAAAAGAAGTATATTACCAATAATACGTATGGTGTTTCACAATTTTTCAAGTTTGTCTTAAAACCAACGTCAGGTGCTCATATGAAGATTGGAACTGCATTGTCTGGCTGTGATCATTTCTCCTGTTCATAACGACCATCAAAAGATCCCTTATAATGTGATTTCAATGTAAGTGATAAAGGACAAAATCCACAGTCCTCCTTGTGTGCAAAAATGTATTCCAAAGTTTATCTGACCTTGATTTTGAGACTTCGGCCATCAGAGTTAGACAAATCAAGTTGATATCCTCCAAAGTAACTGTCTTTTTAGTACAAAGATCACTCTTTATTTACTCTATAATTGACACATTGATCTCAAACAGATCTATCATGGAAATCTATACGAAAAGAATCGCAGCACATTAAACCCCTCATTTTCCATGATTTCTATTGCAGTGTGCAATAGCCGGGAGGCTGCTGAGGCAGATGTTATGTTTAACTAGGAATTTGTTATTAGAAGCCTGTACAAGTGCAGCATTATTTCCTGCTGACACTATGAAGACAGTATTAATGACATGGGATGTATTGGAATTAGAAGCTGAATATCACCCAAACAAGTCTGCCAACACTGTCACAAATCATATTACAGCTTACATCAGCT
The DNA here is from genome assembly GCF_004354835.1 of Perca flavescens. Classification (NCBI taxonomy): domain Eukaryota; kingdom Metazoa; phylum Chordata; class Actinopteri; order Perciformes; family Percidae; genus Perca; species Perca flavescens. The sequence goes on along the minus strand of NC_041332.1, from coordinate 31,542,950 downwards.
CTGTATAGCACCGTATAATAAATACTAAGTTGCATATGTACACAAAAATGTAACCTTTACTGTAACTGCAGTCCCTTCACTGTGCCTCCTACTGCAAAACAAACACCTGCAGAGTCAGAGAAGGAAGGATTTTCTAAAGACCCCCAACACAACATATCGCCCAAGCTTAGCATAAATCTGGTAATAACAGCCTGTGTCTGTAACACGGTTTTCAGATTTGAAAGATTAAAGCTGCCAGTTTGCAGCGCATGCGTTGCTGCTCTGTCAATGACTGTTTAAACAGGCTTCAGACGGGTTCAGCTAAGACTAATATGAATGACTATCTCACCTGTAACACCGGTTATATCACGCATGTCAGCTAACCCGTAACTGAGGAGGGAATTCATCTAATTATATAACCAACAGCAAAACATTTCTAAATCTGAGTCAAACAAACCAGGAGTATGTGTTTATCCTCTTAACAACTCACTCATTAAAGTTTTGTTGGTAAGCAGCTGATAATTCAGAACCATAGATGTGTATGTGAGATAGGAATAGATAGATAGACAGATGCATCAACCTCATACTTCGGCGAGCATGTCCAACACTGCTGAAATGATAAGTGGATTGGCAAATTTTATTTTCATTTTAGCCATTTATAAAAAGCAAAATTTCAAATATTTGCTGGTTCCAGTTTCTCAAATGTGAGGATATTCTGCTTTTCTGTGTTTTACATGGTTGGAAACTGCATATTTTGGGGTTTTGGTCTGTTGATCAAACATAATTTGAAAAAAAAAAGAGAAATTTGAAGACGTCACCTTTAGCTCTGTTATCTTGTAAGAGCACTTTCGACTATTTTCAACTACTATTAACAACTTTAAAGAAAAGTGAAAAAAAAAAAAAAAAAAACACTGTCTTGCTTCCTGGTAAATTTATGTATGATTTTTCGGTCTAAACAACCTTCAGACTGAAAAAGAGATTTTTAACTTATTTGATAGACTAAACAATCAATCCATTAATCAAAACAATAATATGCAGGTTAAAGGACAATTCCGGCGCAAAATGAACCTAGGGGTTAATAACATGTGTACCGAGTTTGACCGTTCTCTGGGATATGTTTTCATGCTAATCGAATGTGACCGGTTTTAGCGCAAACCGCTAATTACCTTATAACGCTAGTTGTCGGGGCACGGGTAAAGTAAAAAGAAATCGCTATTTCTATAGTACTAACATAACACCAGACTCCAATGACGAACGCCGTGCAACCAGTAACATAGCTCAAGCACGGCGTTCGTCGTTCGACTGGACTGGTACTGTCTTTCTAAACTATATTTTTAATAACCTGTCTGTACAAGTTCTCAATGCTTCGGTTTAAATGTAGAGACCCTCATTATGCTACCGTGGAAGTGTGGTGCTACTTTGAGCCTTGTTAGTGGTATAGAAATAGCGATTTCTTTTTACTTTAGCCGTGCCCCGACAACTAGCGTTATAAGCTAATTAGTGGTTTGAGCTAACACTGGTCACATCCCAGAGAACGGTCGACTCTGTAATCATGTGTTATTAACCCCTAGGTTCATTTTGCGCCGGAATTGTCCTTTAACTCAACTGATGATGAAATAATCATTAGGACTGGGCATGATGATATATATCATGAGATGGCATAAATGTGTCAACTGTCAGATATTTCACTCCACCATGGTATCTAAACTCCGCCACCAGTGTAATACTGAGAGGTGTTTCGAATATACAGTATTCTCCACCCTATTTATATCAATGAGGGTAGACTACATATGAAACACCTAACTAACTAACAGTGCTGATCATAACGTTAAAACAACACCTCCATACAACAGTTTTGACAAAGAGTTAACATTACAACCTTCACGAGGGCAGGATCTATCGCAGGACTGTTCTATGAAACTGCATTTTGTTTTGGCTAGGTGTGCCTCATAAACTGGCAACACAATGCTTATCTCTAAAATGTGTTCTGAGGGCGCCTGGGTAGCTCACCTGCTAGAGTACACACCCATATACAGAGGCGCAGTCCTCGACGCAGCGGCCGCGGGTTCGGTTCCGACCTGCGACCCTTTGCTGCATCTCATTCCCCCTTTTCTCTCCCCTTTAACGTCTAAGCTGTCGTCAATAATAAAAGGCCTAAAAATGCCACACAAAAATATTCTTCTTAAAAAGGTCCCATGACATGGTGCTCTTTAGATGCCTTAGTGGTCCCCTAATACTGTATCTGAAGTCTCTTTTATATAGACCTTAGTGGTCCCCTAATACTGTATCTGAACTCTCTTTTATATAGACCTTAGTGGTCCCCTAATACTGTATCTGAAGTCTCTTTTATATAGACCTTAGTGGTCCCCTAATACTGTATCTGAAGTCTCTTTTATATAGACCTTAGTGGTCCCCTAATACTGTATCTGAAGTCTCTTTTATATAGACCTTAGTGGTCCCCTAATACTGTATCTGAAGTCTCTTTCCCGAAATTCAGCCTTGGTCCAGTCCCACAATGAGCTTTCCTTAGGATGTGCCATTTCTGTGTCTGTAGGTATTGAGGAGGAGAGAGGGGGGGCAAGGTGGAGGGTGGGGGTGTGGCCTTGACCAACTGCCACTTTGCTCATTTGAAAGCCATGATGTCTCTCTCTCATGGGTGGGCCAAATTCGCTGGACAGGCAAAGCAGAGAAAGGGGAGGTAACCTTGCTCCTTATGACCTCATAAGGAGAAGATTCCAGATCGGCCCATCTGAGCTTTCATTTTCTCAAAGGCAGAGCAGGATACCCAGGGCTCGGTTTACACCTATCACCATTTCTAGCCACTGGGGGACCATAGGCAGGCTGAGAGAACGCATGTTAATGTTAATAAACCTCATAAAGTGAAATTTCCATGCCATGGGACCTTTAAAATATGTTCTGACAAACCGCACTATCTGCCCGACGGACAGGCAAAATTAGCAACTACATGTAGCTGGTGAACACAGTGAAGCATTTAGCTGCTAAAGAGCCAGACGTTTCCCTCAGGGGTTGGTGGAGACCAAAACAGAACTATAAGGAGAGGAGACGTTGGACTTCAACTTGTCAGGCGGACACAAATATGTTGCTCCGTGTTTGCTGAACTTATACACCTTTGTGTCTATATATAGACATCTTTGTCTATATAGTCCTTTTATCTATATCAGGGGTCACCAACACGGTGCCTGCGGGCACCAGTTGGCCCCCAAGGACCACATGAGTAGCCCTCAGACCTGTTCTAAAAATGGAAATTGAATATTGATATTATCTGTTTCCCACCTTGTTAAGTCATTGTTGATAACTATTGATAATGAGAAATCATTAACAGGATCAGTGTCTTCACATAGATGAGCATCATTAATCATTAATAACCATATATAACTAAAGGCAAACTGAGCAAATTTGTTATTTCAGAAGAGTGTATCAAACTGGTAGCCCTTGGTATGACTCAATACCCATGAAGTAGCTCTCAGTTCCAAAAAGGTTGGTGACCCCTGATCTATATAGATAAAAGGACATATACCATCGTATCATATGCCCCTCTTCTAATAGCAACAATACTATCCCACACAATAATCCTGCAGCTTCAAACGAGCATTTTCCAG